>NW_006262022.1:14184163-14199473 GCF_000493195.1 Citrus x clementina
TCTTATAGGGGTACAGCAAGATTTCAAATGTGAGAGCTGTATCTGACAATGTATACAGACCAAGAACATTTGTATAGGGCATAAACATTTATTTGAATTTAATGCATGTTGGCAGAATGAAGAGGTTTTTTACCAGTTGGAGGATATCAAATCTGATGAGAAGATTTTTGTCTAGTAAATCTGAACCAGCAATCTTTTGCCGAATGATACAGTTGGGGAATAACTTGATACCAATGAGTTTTTTGGTAATGAGAGAAGTTTCAAAAACTTTTCCATTTGCAGCTCTGAAGTATTCAGTATGGTTGTCCCAATAGTCTGGAGGAAGGATTTTAGGATTGAGCATACTGCGTTGTGCGCCAGTATCAAGGAAACTAATAACTGAGACAGGTTTATGGAATTTAGAAGGGATGACTGAAATTTTTACTAATAGACCAGGAAGTGTGGGGCGAATGTGGTTAATCTCTTGAATCGTGGAGATCACAGAAATGTCATCTAGATCTGAATCTGTTGAATCAGTAAGGATGAAGGCTGTATGATCATCTTTCCTGGACTATTTTGAGAAGATGGATTCAACTTCTTCATTGTCAGAAATTATAGAAGATTGTTGTAGGTGCTGAATGAGACGAACAACTTTGCTGACTTATTTGGGCAATTGCGGGCAAAATGCCGCGTTTCTTACAAATAAAGCATCGATTGTGTTTCTTCTGTCTAAACTGGGAAGGATCTTTTTTTCTAAAGTATCTGTAAGGCTTCTTTGGTTTTTTGGAAGAGGATATGTGGAAATGCTTCTGGAAGTGTTTCTTTTTTATAGTTGGACAAGTGCATTTTTTGTCATCTTTGCATTGGATTTTGAGATAGGGTTTTTTGCAAGCTGAGGCAAAAGGTTCTTTGTGTTCAATAAGGTCTTTGAAGAAATCTTTTTGTTCACAGATCTTATCAAGGCATAGGATGGTTAATTGAAAGATTTTGCCGAGAGAGACATTTGCTATGTCGAGGTTAAAGGCTGTCAATTGCATTTGAAGTTCTGGATGAAGCTCTGGTGGTAAACATGCAGCAAAGACATGCTTTAAAGATGGATCATTGAATCCATTCAGTTTGTAATAAAGCATGCTCATTCTTTTGTAATGCATTTCCAGGTGATGTCGTTTAAGAGAACAACATTTCATTTGGTGGAATTCCTTTCGAGATGCTTTAGTTGATGTTGCTGGTTCTCTAATAAACTGCTCATAAATGACTGCAAGAGCTGTATGAATGATGGTTTGAATCAATTGGAGTTGTCTGTATTCGTCTAGACTTTCAAACCAATCTCATACAGATCCAGTGAATCTGGAACAAAACTCACGGAGAACTCTCTCAGATTGTACATTAGGACTTGTCATTTGCACATCAATCCAAGCAGCAAATTCTTGATGTCGAGCCTGCCATTTGTGACGAGGAATGTCATCAAATGTAAACCATGGAGAAGAAGATGGTTTGGAAGATTTTTCAGAAATCGGAGGGACAAAGGGAGCCAGTTCTGTTTGTGAGCCTTGGACATCATTATTATCATCAGAAAATTCTTCGGCAATAAGAGTGTTGACAATATGAGTAGATGTACTAGGATCTTCTGTTTGTGTGGCCATGAGAAGACCAAAAATATCTGCATATTGAGACTCTGAGTCTAAAGAAGTTTTTTCAGATGAGCTGAATTTATCTATGGAGGGTAAACTTTCTTCTGAGGTCGAATCTGAGTCATTGTTTTGCGTGTCAATCTGTTGATAATGGGTATTGGTAACCTGGAGCTTTGTCTTTCTTTGGAGGTTCAGGAGTTGCTTTAGGAGAGTCTTCTGGAATTTGTTGAAGATCTTCCTTGGGTGGAGGTTTTGAGATCTTGACTTTTGATTTGGGTCTTTTTGGTGAAGTAGTTTTTAGTGGTGGAACGGAAGGAATATTATGGAGATGGGAAAGACCAAAGAATTGATCGTAAGTTGACTATTTAAAAGGAGTGTAAAACGGCCGGTATGATGTGAATAATGGTGCTGGGATAGGTATAGACTGTGTTTTGGTGAAAAGGGAAGGTTGTGAGTCAATGAGGTAAGTACTACTACTTCTTCACTCGAAAGGCACACAAACCCTCAAACCAAAGTTGTTTCTCAACCTTATGTCCAATCACAACCTCTGGAGCACCAGAAGCACCAAAGCAGTATGAGGCAGTGCTCAACTGGCAAACCCAAAATGCCAGTGCTCAGAATCAAGTTCTCCACCATCATGGTAAAAAGATTGATAAAGTGGCATCACATGTGTCACAAATAGAAACAAAGGTGGACACTATTACTGCCCGACTTGAACAAATTTATTCAAATCTGTAGAACATAATCTCTGAATTGGATATTGATCTCAGAACGATGATCAACAATCGTATTTGGGGGTCCCAAATTCAATAAAAAAATAAGTAGAGATCAGACAGATGAAGGTAGAATTGGCCAGAATTGATGCTGACAAAGAACAACCTTTCTTTTTCACCAAAACACAGTCTATACCTATCCCAGCACCACTCCTTCTAAATGAGATGCGTCAGCTATTTTTGGATACTTCCCAGCATCAAAAGCTAGCAGCATTCGAAAAGAAATTTGTCGAATTCGACAGTATAATGGAGAGTCACTCTGCGACTATTGGGAACGATTCAAAAAGCTGTCTGCCAGCTGCCCCCACCATTAAATAAGTGATCAACTCCTTATTCAATACTTTTATGAGGGTCTGATGCCTATGGATATAAGTATGATTGATGCTGCTAGTAGACGAGCACTCGTGGATAAGACACCAGAAGCAACCCAAAATCTTATTGCTAACATGGCTTCTGATTCCCAACAGTTCAACACCAAGAACGGTCTACTGTCGCCACCTAAGTGAGTCAATGAGATAAGTACTACTTCCCTAGAACAACAAGTTTCAAATCTTACTTCTTTGGTGAAACAATTAGCCTTAGGGCAACAAGTGAGACTGTGTAGCGTATGTTCCATGGTCGGGCATGTGACTGATATGTGCCCTACTCTCGAAGAGGGTTCACATGAGCAGGCCAACATAGTTGAGGTGTTCCTAGTCCAACCAAGACAAAGATATAATCCCTACTCTAATTTTTACAATGAAAGGTAGAAGGATCGCCCTAATTTTAGGTATGGGAACCAACAACAAGGCATTCCTAATGTGGCACCATCTCGACCATCGGGCTACCCCCAACAGTGGGTGCAACAACCTTACCA
Source organism: Citrus x clementina (assembly GCF_000493195.1). Lineage (NCBI taxonomy): Eukaryota > Viridiplantae > Streptophyta > Magnoliopsida > Sapindales > Rutaceae > Citrus > Citrus x clementina. The sequence goes on from NW_006262022.1 coordinate 14,187,403, forward strand.
AGTTCGGCCACCTTCACCTCCTCAAAATCAAGGTACGTCTTTGGAAAATCTTGTAAAAGCTCTCCCTAACTCTATACAGTTCTAACAGACTACCCATACAAAACTACAACATTTAGATAATCAAATTGGCCAACTAGCCACATTTATAAGTATGATAGAGGCTAGAACTTTAAGAAAGTTACCTTCTTAACCAGAAATTAATCCAAAGGAGAATGCTAGTGCTATGTCTCTTAGAAGCGGAAAGCAATTGGAGCCATTATTAGCTAAGCCATCAAAAGTGTCCACCACATCATTGCACTCTGTGACCAATCCCTCCCCTGAGACTCTTCCTTTCACAAGGAAAGATGATTCCCACTCTGCATTGCTAGTTGACTCATCTAGCCAGGTAAGTACCCCATCACCTCGAATTAAGACCCTTTACATTCCTCTATCATTTCCTAATAGGTTTAAACAATCTAAAAAAGATGAGCAAGAAAAAGAGATCCTTAAGACCTTTCGTAAAGTAAAGGTAAATATTCCTCTACTTTATGTTATTAAACAGGCCACGTTATGCAAAATTTTTAAAGGAATTATGCAGCAACAAGTGAAAGTTGAGTGGTAACAAAAAAGTAAGTGTAAAAGAGAACATTTCTAATGTACTTTAAAGAAAACTTCCTCCTAAGTGCAAGGATCCAGGTACTTTTACTATCCCCTGCACTATTGGCAATACCAAATTTGAAAGATGTATGCTAGATTTAGGGGCCTCAATTGATATTATGCCATACTCGATTTATAACTCCTTGAATTTAGGTCCAATGGAAAAAACTCGTATAATTATTTAATTGGCTGATAGATCTAATGCTTACCCAAAGAGGGTTGTGGAAGATGTTCTTGTGCAGGTCAATGAATTGGTCTTTCCAGCTAATTTTTATATATTTGAAATGGAGGATGAGTCATCACCCAGTCCCACTCTTATTCTGTTGGGGCGACCAATCCTTAAGACAGCCCGAACCAAGATTGATGTTCATGATGGACCCTTACAATGGAATTCGATGGTGAAATGATTTGTTTTAATATCTTTAAGGCAATGAGGTATCCCGGTGATGTACATTATGTATTTACCATAGATGAAATTATTACCTTGGTGCAGGATTTCTTTGAGTTATCCGGTAATAAAATCTTACGAAAGAGGATTCTAAGGAACATGCAAATTTGATAAAGTTGGATGATGAGGTAGAGGAAGCTATGGAAATCTTACATGGAGCACTCCCATTAGGCACCCATGGATATAATGTTTCTTACCTTGAATTGCCTTTATTAAACTAGAAGCATTTACCTTCAATTGTACAGGCTACCTTAGAACTTAAGTCTCTCCCAGAGTCACCTGCAATATATTTACTTGGGTGAGAATAAAACACTTCCAGTCATAATTGCCAAAATCCTCACTCTAGTTCAATAAGAAAAGTTAATTAGGGTTCTTCGGGATCACAAGACGGCGATTGGCTGGACCATTGCCGACATTAAGGGAATTAGTGATTCCATGTGTATGCATCGCATTTTGCTAGAGGAAGGGTCTAGACCAATAAGAGATGCATAACGCCGCCTTAATCCACCAATGATGGAAGTCATAAAAAAGGATATACTGAAACTCCTTAATGTGGGGATTATCTATCTTATTTCTGATAGTAAATGATGAGTCCTGTGCAGGTAGTTCCAAACAAATTAGGCATTACAGTGGTCAAAAATGAAGAAAATGAGCTAGTGCCAACAAGAGTTCAAACTGGGTGGAGAGTTTACATTGACTATTGTAAACTTAATGCAGCCACTCTCAAAGATCATTTTCCTTTGCCATTCATTGATCAAATGCTTGAAAGGTTAAGTGATCACTCTTATTATTATTTTTTTTATGGTTACTCAGGTTATAATCAGATCGTTATCGCTCCGGAAGACCAAGAGAAAATGACATTCACATGCCCCTTCGGTACATTTGCTTACTGACGCATGCTGTTTGGTCTCTGTAATGCTCCTGCCACTTTCCAAAGGTGTATGATGAGTATTTTTTCTTATTATGTGGAGAACATCATTGAGGTATTAATGGATGATTTTACGGTTTATGGTGATTCTTTCGATAGATGTTTAGATAACCTTACACTTGTGCTTAAACGATGCATTGACACTAACCTTGTGCTTAATTGGGAAAAATGTCATTTTATGGTTAATCAAGGTATTATACTAGGCCATGTTATTTCTGAAACGGGGATTGAAGTTGATAAATCTAAGATAGATCTTATTCGTTCCTTACCACCTCCCACTAGTGTGAGGGAGGTTCATTCTTTTCTTAGTCATGCAGGTTTCTATCGCGGGTTTATCAAGGACTTCTCCAAGATAGCATTACCCCTATACAACTTACTTCAAAAGGATGCAACTTTTGACTTTAATGAAAAGTGTCAAATAGCCTTTGAGAAGTTAAAAGAGGTTTTGACATCAGCCCTTATGAATTAACCACAGAATTGGGATTTACCATTTTAGATCATGTGCGATGCTAGTGATTATGTCGTTCGAGCCGTGTTGGGCCAGCATGTGGGCAAGCTTCCTCATGTCATCTACTATGCCTCCCATACATTGAATGATGCACAACTCAACTACTCCACCACAGAGAAAGAACTTTTAGCTGTTATCTTTGCCTTAGAGAAATTTTATTTTTATTTGATTGGATCTAAAGTAATTGTTTACTCTGACCATGCAGCTATTAGGTACTTGCTCACCAAAAAGAATGCCAAACCGCGCCTTATTCGATGCATACTTCTATTGCAATAATTTGACTTAGAGATTTTAGATAAGAGAGGCTTTGAGAATTTTGTGGCAAGTCATTTGAGTCGACTTACCTATACGAAGATACACTTCCACTTCATGAGAACTTTCTAGATGAGCAGTTATTACAGGTAGGTACAATTACTCCTTGGTATGCATATATTGTAAATTACTTAGTTAACAGGATAGTACCGAAAGAGCTAACCCATGCACAAAAGGCCAAGATCAAGAGTGATGCCAAGTACTATGTGTGGGATGAGTCATACTTGTGGAAGCATTATTCTGATCAAGTTATTAGAAGGTGCGTACCCGAAACTAAATTTACTTCTATTCTCACCTTTTATCATTCTCTGGCTTATGGAGGACATTTTGGACAAAAAAGAACAGCTCTTAAGGTACTTGCAAGTGGTTTTTATTGGCCATCACTGTTTAAGGATGCATATTTGTTTTGCAAATCTTGTGATCGTTGTCAGAGAACGTGTAATTTGGGACCTAGAAATCAAATGCCACAGTCTCCCATTCTTATAGTTGAGATTTTTTATGTTAGGGCATCGATTTCATGGGATCATTTCCTTCATCATTTGGTAATCTCTATAATGTCCTTACGGTTGATTATATTTAAAAATGGGTGGAAGCAAAATCCACCCGAACTAACGATTCTAAGGTTGTGGCAAATATAATAAAGTGTAACATCTTTGCAAGGTTTGGAATGCAAAAGGCAATTATCAGCAACAGAGGCACTCACTTTTGTAACAGGTTGGTAGAAGCCCTCTTTCGAAAGTATAACATCACTCACAAGGTGCCTACATCCTACCATCCATAAACTAGTGGGCAAGCTGAGGTGTCTAATAGGGAAGTGAAATCAATCCTTGAAAAGATCGTTAATCCAAATAGAAAAGACTGGAGCCTACAGCTTGATGATACACTTTGGGCATATAGGACCGCATACAAAACGCCTATTGGTATGTCACCCTACAGGTTGGTATGTGGTAAGCCTTGTCAGCTTTTAGTGGAACTTGAACATAAAGCATGGTGGGCCGTGAAATAATGTAACATGAAATTGAACACTGTCGGCAAACAAAGAAAGCTCCAATTGCAAGAATTAGAGGAAATTCGAAATGATGCCTATGAGAATTCATGAATATATAAGGAAAAGACTAAGGCTTTTCATGATAAGCAGATCTTGAGAAAGAATTTTGAAGCTGGACAGAAAGTTTTACTATTTCATTCTCTCCTTAAGTTGTTTCCAGGAAAGTTACGTTCTCGATGGGTTGGTCCTTTTATTGTTATTAATATTTTTTCTCATTGTGGCAGTTGGGATTAGGAGCTTAAAGACAGGTAAAGATTTCAAGGTTAATGGTCATAGGTTGAAGCCTTATTATGAAAATTTTCAGACACTCAATGTAGAGGAGGCTGCACTTTATGAACCTGCGTATGTTGATGAGTGAAACTTGAGAACCATGTCAGGCTGAAGATAATAAACCAAGCGCTTATTGGGAGGCAACCCAATGGCTAGAGAAAAGATTTTGAGAGCACTCCATAACAGATTTGATCTTTCTCCCTCTCATTCTCATTTACTTTATCCACTTTATGTGAAATTTTGTTTGTTTCTGTTTGTGTGTCTGATCTCATTTCCCCATGTTTAATTCTTTCTTTTGTTAGGATAGGCCTACATTAAGGACAACGTAAGAATTAAGTGTTGGGGGGTGGATTTCGAACTTAATTTTTGTTGGTTTGTCTTTTTCTTTTTTTTAAAAAAAAAAGAAAAGACATTGTTTTGAATATTAGCCAATGATAAGAATTTGATTGACAATGAATATGGTTCTTAGAAAGGGTTGAATATTACCTTAATTTATACTTGATTCTTGTGTTGATTTCCTCTTAATTGAGATTCTTTAAACCATGAGCACTAATATCAATTCTTTCATAATTTTGACTTAGATTTTGATATTGATGCATTCTAAGTTGAGAATTTTAGATTGAGTAAATGATTGTTTGTCTTGATTGTTATCTCCACAATACAGTATAGTATACGTAGGCACCATAGTCAGAAATAGCTACCTATAACTCTTGAAAGTGAAGCTATCCTTGTGTAATTTGGGCCTATGTATCACGAGTATGCATAGGATAATCTACCATGAGAAGAAGGCTACCTTAAGGGGTAGAGTGAAAGCTTCTGACAATGGACACAAATGCCTATGAAAAAAAAATTGGAGATCAAGATGATAAGATTAGTTTGACCTACTCATTTCTTTGTTCAAGGCAAAGGCTGAAGATTTTTGGAATGGATTTTGATTGAATTGATTTACACACACACTATGAGAATCAAAAGAGAGATGAGATTGACTATTGAATTAAAGTTAGAACTTGTATAATATTTGAAATTTTCTTTGAGCTATATGACTTATGCAATCTTTAAGGCTAGTTTCATTTTAAATTCTTTTGTTTTTTTTCTGCTAAAAAAATGAAATGATGTTTGTGGGTATCATCGCTTAAGCCCTCATGAGACTATAACTTATCCACTAGGGCCCCTTGGGGTTTAAAGGTTTGTTACATATGCTATTGCAATCATGATTTTGTATGAAAGTAGACTAGTTTAGATTTTCTCTTTATTTTATTTTTGTTCTAGGTTTGCTTGAGGACGAGCAAAGGTTAAGTGTTGAGGAATTTGATAAGTGCATATTTTTCCTATATTTTACTAACTAATTTCTCCATCTTTTTTCTTGTTTTGGTCTTAAATATTCTAATTATTTCAGTTAATTTTTAATTTTGTATTTTTTTAAAATTATATTGTATTGTGTTAATTTTATCTTAGTTTTTATATTTTGTTATTTTAGCCATATTCTGGGATTAAAGAGGAATTAAATCAGGACATTCAAGAAAGAAATCTGGTTGAAAGATCGAGAATTGGAAAGAATTAAAGAAATAAAGAATATTTTCCAATTAGACCTTGTACGGGCCAAGCAAAATTAATCTTGCATATGGAGCTAAAGATGGACAAAGGATGTCGATTAACAAGCTAAACCATCACATGAAAGCAAAATTGGAAAAAAGAGACTGCCATATTTAATCAAGCATGCACGTGAGGAACAATGACAATTATGTGGCTTTGATTTGAAAACCAAAAGTGGCCAAGACGTGAAATAAAACCTTTTAGCTTTAGGAAATCATGGCCAATCACAAAAGCTTGTGCATGAGGACGAAAAAGGAAAACAAAAGTTCAAACCTTAATTAATAAGGTTGGTGGCTTCAGCATTATAAAAGCCAACCTTCGGCTTTTTAATAAGAGAATTGGCAGCCAAGAGGGTTTGAAGAGGGAGCAGCGCAAGAAGGAAAAATAAGGGAGAAACCGAAAGGAATTAAACTGAAGCAAAGTTAGCCGCTTGAATTAATCTTCATGATTGGTTTTATCAAATCTTTTTTATTCCCAATTCAATTATGTTAGGCTAGATTTTCTATTTGGTTGATGGTGAATTCAAAACCCCAAACATATCATATGATTAATGTTCAATTTCTATCATTCAATTTATTTAATTGAGATTGTTTATGTCCTTCTATAATTAATGTTTATGATTTTATTCTAGTCTTATATGAGTGGCCAATTAGATAGGACATGAATAAATTATATTGCTAGATTAAAATTCTTGATCCATAATTGTCTTGATATTTTAATCATTAGTAGTAGGTTGGAATCAGTGATTTCAATTGGAGAACATAACATAGGTTAAATAATCCGAGCTTGTGTGTTTATTACCTACATCAACCTAATATCTTTCTCTGCAAATGCTTCCATTATCTTAAATTTAAATAACTTGTTTTAAATTATTTAATGGTTAGAGATTAGGTGAAGAGCTTGTTTTGCCTAACGACGCACTAAGGAAAGATTGAGACTAACAAAGCTTATTGTTGTCTACGATTGATAGTTTCAATATAAATTGATGATAGAATTGATATATCATGTGCATGTTTAGTGGTGGTGAATGATCCTTTAACCAAAGTTTTCATCATTATTATTCCTTTCTCCTTTAATTAGAGTTTTTATTAAATTATTGTTGGTAGTTTTAATTTCTTTATTTCTTGCTATCTATTTAAAAATTCATAAAACCCCCTTTTTATTTATAATTGGCATTTTCTTTAGTTAGATTAATTTATATTATTATTACTACTATTATTTTATTTTAAATCCTACCTTAGAGTTGATAATAAATACAACTAGCATAGTCTTCGTGGGATTAACCCTTACTTGCTCTGTACTAGTTATTTATATTAGTAGTAAGGTTTTAAATTTGGTATCATTGATTTCGATAAAAAAGCTAGGAGCAAATCATATGCACCTATATATCTTGTATGTTTATAAAATTATAATTACTATTACTTGTTTATTTTGATTTTTAAGAAATTCTTGCTTCTTTTCTCTATTTTTTTTTGTGATCTTATTTGTTGGCAACATTGTCACTATTTCATCATATTAATTGCATTAGGATGTTGCATGCACATATGGCGAATGATATAGTGGGCAAACCATTTGGGTTCATACACACAAGACTTGCATCATTAGCCCATGATAAGGATGCCTCTGCTACAAGGGTAAAAAGGGCACAATTTATTGCCGAACGGTTGAACAAAGCAAACAAAGGGAAAATGATTTTCATACCATATAATCTTGGGTACAATTCTCTTTACTTTCTATTGATGATCATATAATAAAATTGATTCATAATTTCAATTTCTTTGTGTAATAAATTTCCATTGGTTGTTGATCATAATTGATATGACGACAAAGCAAGCATTTTATTTGGATTCTATGAACAATGATTTGGGTGATGATAGTAACCTTAAGGACATAGTTACCAAATATGTTAATATTATATTTCTAATATAATTTTATATATCATGTTTATTTACTAACTGTATGTATTGTAATATAGTGGGATTTCAATGCATGTTGAAATCACAAAAGTTTTGGTAAACAATCATGACTTGTTAGTATTTAATCACTTGAAAGAATTCATATGCATATATAGTAATAATTATTCTATTGATGATATAGACCCCAACTCAACCAGGGAGTACTGAATATGGATACTATGTGCTCAGGTTTATGAAAGACATAATTTTAGACTTGAATTTACTGGTCCATGATGTAAGTACACATTCTTTTAGATACATTTTAGGATTACTTCACTTAGCACCTTTAATTATACAGTTTACTTTAGTTTGACATGTGATCATCATTTGATAGTTTAAAGGGAAATGTGAATACTCTCAAAGTAAGCTTGATGAAGTTTGTCTCAAGTATGCTTCCTTTGTGTTCGAGCTAATAGTATGAGTTGTGGAGTTGATGATGTCTAGTTTTCTAAATTTCTAATTATTGTGGTATTATGGTAGTATTCTAAATTTCTAAGTGATAGTAAATTTGATAGTCTTTATGGAATTTTAAATTCCTTCTTACTGGAAAATGATATTGTTTTGTTGCAAAACTAAGATGTTGATCAGACTGGTAGTGATTCGAATGATATATAGTGTTGTGATATTGTTGTAGATTGGCAATGACCCACCAAAATTTTTTTCACAATAAAACAAATTTACGACCAAAATATTAAAACAACGTTGCTTTTTTCATGACAAATGTGTGATAGATATAAGCTATCACAATATCAGGTGATAGATAAAATACTGTCACGGATTTATCACAAGGGCTACAATGACATAGATAAACTTTGTCATAAAAGGGGTAGGATGATAAATATTCTCTGTCATGGTAACTTATTTTTCTAGTAATGATTGGTGAGATTAAAGACAAAACTATCACAAGCAAATGGGATGAGGTATATTCAGATTCTATTGAAGTTCTGGCCGGACCAGTCACAAGAGCTCAAGTAAAGAAATTCAAAGAAGCGCTTAATGAGTTGATTCAAGCAACTTGCGCACAATCAAATTCATAGAGGCCTGTTAAAGGAATCGCACATGAATATAGGAAGTTGGCTTGCACATTATGGCAGGAAAATATATTATTTTCCTTTTTCAGATATTTTCCCATTTGGAAGATATACTACTTTCCTTTTTAGATACTTTCTCATTTCTTGTAGAGGCTGGAGAAACAAATTAGTTATTTCTCTTTTAATTGCTGATTTTCCATTTTAATTAATGTAAGACATTTAAGTTGATTAGGATTTTGATTTGATTTAAATTCTTTCCTATTCACTTAGATTATGATTATGATTTGATTTAGATTCTTTCCTATTTGCTTAGATTAAGATTCTGATTTGATTTAGATTATTTCCTTATTTGCTTAGATTAGGATTCTGATTTGATTTTGGTTTAGGATTTATTTCCAAAAATTCTTGTAACCAACTCTATATAATGTACTCACATCCAATAAACAGTGACAGATCAGTTTTGATGCAATTGGTGAGAGAGTTAATTATCTTTGGTTATTAAACAAACTCTTTAAACTTATCAGATTTTTGTGGCATTCAAACTTTTGACTTATCAATCAAAGCATACATAACTAATTGTGACGTCCTCACATACCAAGGTTCGTGCTTTCATTGAGAATCGGGTCGTGGTTCCATTCAATTCTAAATTTAGATTCGATCTTAGAGACTAAATTGATTAGGGTCGCATCAGTTCTTGGCGGGGTTCATATAAGTGATTCATGTTTGAGCATGTGTGAAGTGATAAAAGAGAGCTGTGTAATCAGTTAGTTCTTCTTCATCGCATCCCAGGTGTACAAAGTTGATTTGGATGATGGTGATGCAATCGTCACTGCTATTGATGGGCTTTTTGACAATCTATACGAACAAGAAATAGCTTCAATTATCCCGAAGCCACTGTAGGACAGTTTTAAACCTCAGGTCCTCATTCTTGACTCTATTTATTTACACTTGTCAAAGTTTCTCTCATATATGGTAATTAAAATGCCTGGCAGAGATAGAGAATAGACAAAAAGGGGGAAATATTAGAAAATAAAGATTCAACATAGGAGAGCGAAAATAGAGAAACAAAATAGAAAGGAAAAAGCCCAAATTCTGTTTTTATTTTTCGCTTGAATAATAACTAAATTTGGCTTTTTGATAATCTATATGACCAAGAAATAGCTTAAATTTAGCTCAAAGTCACTACGAGATGGTTTTAAACCTTAAGTGCTCATCCTTGACTACATTTATTTATGTCTGTCAAGTTTCTCTCATATTTGGTAATTAAAATGCTCGGAAGAGATAGTTGACGTGTGACAGTGAGAAAAATGGTAAGAGAGAATACACAAAATGGGGAAATGATTAAAAACTAAAGATTCAAGATAGGAGAGAGAAGATAAAGAGACACAGAGTAGAAAGGTAGAAGCCCAAATTCAGTTTTTATTTTTCACTTGAAAGGTAACCAAATTCGGTTCCCACTCGTGATTCGGTCGAAACCTAGACCTTTATTATCACTCCAAAAAGGATCCAAGGAACACTTCAATAAATTAATAATATTAAGCCCAAATTAGTTGTCTACTCCCAACATTGGAGAAATTCTAGCACTATTTGACTATAGGGGAATTGCTAACAAACGACACAAATCTTGTTCAAATGAGATAAACTTAATCATAATCATAATCATAGTATCCCTAAATTTGAAAATAAGATATTCTTAAAATTGGTTGTTAGTTTAGTATCTATAAGTTTAGTAAAGCAATAATTATTGCAATGAAAACATGGTGGAGAGCTTGATATGAGTGAATGATCATAAATTATGAAAACTAAATCCACCGTGTTTTTTTTTTTTTTTTTTTTTTGTTATAGTTTGGTTTCTAGATTTTTATCCCAGGACTAGCTTTGAAAACATTACTCTTTTTTTAAAAAAAAATTGCTGTAGAGCTAAGGAACTAAGGTAGACTCAGAGCACTCCCATGCGGTTAATGATAATCTATGCTTGCTAGATGATTAGTGATTATTGTACTTAGCCCGATAGCAATCCATTTCCCTCCCTACTTATGTGAGTGGGGCTTGCTAGAGCTCTTTGTTTTCAATAGGAGAAGTTACTGACTCTTCTAGTTGGCACCCACAAGATTAGTGATTACTTGATTACTTATAATCTTTATTGTGCTTTTTTTATGCCTTTTGTCCATGTGTCGTAAATGTGTATATAAGGAAACAGTAGAAACTTTGGCAGTGAGAGCCCAAGAAGTTGGGAAGTTAGAATCAGCCAGGAGTCCATTTGCTGATGCAGCACAAGCAGCTGGGTATGTTGGATATAAGGTTGGCAAGCTAGATGGTGCAACTTTTATTGTTTCCTTGGTAGAAAAGACATGTAGTTCTCCCTCATAGCAAGACTTATGCTTTTGTATAATTTCTTTATATTGCTTTTAACTTGCGGAAGAAAAGAAATCTTTTATTTTCTCTTAGGGGTGGCTCAACCATATTTGGGATCTTAGGCAAATTATTTTAATCAAATCTTCTTCAAGGTACAAAATATATAGTAATTATGTTATAAATTTTATTAATTTAAAATCAATTCTTCGAAAATTCTAAGATGTAAAATTATTAAATACAATTTTCTATTCTAATTTTGTTGATATACGTTTGAAAATAGACAATAGAATTTTCATTTATTGTTTCATGATCCTTGAATTCGATTGTAATATTTTATTCTTATTGGTTCTTTACTCAAATTACATCTTTTCTACAACTTATGTTTCATATTATACTAACTTTTCTATTATTTTTTTTGTTCTTTTAATTTTTAAAGGTTTTTCGATATGGTGTTTCCATTTTTCTATTGAAATAGATAAAACAAGCACATAAAAAAGAGACGAGCAAAAGAATATTTTAAAAAATAAGAACAAGTAAATAACATAACTAATTAAGACAAGAATCTATATCTATCTATATATATATATAAAGCTGGGACTTGAGGAGGTGATGTGGCATCACCATTTCTCATCTTTGTATATTCTCTATTATCTAATAAATAGGGAAATTTTCTTTTAGATTTGGCTTTTCATCTTCTCATAATTAATTTGATTGTTATTACACAATAACAATTATGTAAAGGTTTTAATGAGGCATATTCTTTGTAATGAACATCCAAGGGGGAGTGTTATGAATTTATTAAAATAAATGTAGATGTTCATAACATATCTCTTAGTCTCCCCACTATCTCCCATTAGCAACATTTAGCTTCCCTATAACTCCTACTATCTCACAAGAAATTATGATCCATAATTTTTCATTAATTTCATGGAGTGATTATGTAACTATAAAAGGAGAGCTCATCTTTTTGTTTTGTACACACACAAT
>NW_006262022.1:14199573-14200768 GCF_000493195.1 Citrus x clementina
CCCTCTCCCCGCGGCATGGGTATAAAAGGAGAGCTCATCTTTTTGTTTTGTACACACACAATTGGAATGAATAAAATCACTCTATAATATATTCTCTCATTTTATTCTTTATCTTACGTTGCTTCTTTATTTTTATTGCTGGCTGATAGCTTTTTTTATTTTTTATAAGGCTGCCTCATCTTAAAAAAAATCAATTCATATTTTTTATTAGTTTCATCAAGTGTAAAGTAAGAAAAAATGATAATACTAAATTCTTTTTTCAAAGCCGCGTGAAGCGCAGTTCTATTTTCTAGTAAAAAAATAAATTTGAGATGAAAACACAAATTTACTTGTTTGAGGATTTGAGGAGTGATCAATAACCTTGGAGAATAGAAAAAATTATTAGATAATTTTCTTTTCTTGGGCCAAAAGGAGAGGAAGTATTTTTTTTTTCTTAAGCACCAGTTGTATATCGTGTCTTGGTTATTGGAGGAAAAATTTTAATGGGTAAGTCACAAAATGTGTGGCTTTTACGCAAGTTTAAACAGAATATATAACGTTTTAATTATAACATATTAATTCTAATGATAAAATAGAGATTCTTTTTTAGATTGAAATTATTAATTTTAACAGTTGTGTGGGAATTAAAACTTTATTTAGGAAAAGATAATTAGAAAAGAATAACAAATTAAATGAATAATAACTTTAAATTTAACGTCCATTTTTTATGCACAAAATAGTAGTTTAACACAATTGTGGGTTCCTTCATACATTGAGTCGCTCCAGCATTTCTCCATCTTCTGTATTCTTCAAGAATTGTGACTATTTTATCATTATATTGAGCTCAATATTGATGATTGTGCATGAAAGCCAACTGTAAAAATCCAATCATTAAGATATCCAAGTTATTTCGTAAATAAAACATTTTATGTCTAAACATCAAGACTAGACTAAGGGTAAATAGTAAAATATCACAATTGATATTGATATCTTAATGGGCAGGCTTTTGAATCTACCAAACTACTCAGCAAACTCTTTTATTAAATAAATTTATACTTATATTTTGAATGTTTAAGTTTTACTCAATAAACCAACCAATATATCCTTACTAAATATTTAGATTCATTAAACCAAACACTAAAAGATTGTTTAGATAGTTTACACCAAACATAAGAAATAATTTCAGTTACTTATTTTGGAGCAAAAATTTAAAATG
>NW_006262022.1:14201984-14223511 GCF_000493195.1 Citrus x clementina
ACCCATTTAATTTCACTTCCCGCGATAGCTTTCTAGAGAATTCCACCTTGATGTGTATTCTCCACTCTTATTCTCACTCATTTCTCAATGTAGTTTCTTTGATTACCTTGTTCTCTCCAACTCCAGTTCCAACTAAATATCAAAAAAATAAGATGAAAGATAGAAAAAGACGAACAATGATTCCATGGGCACGTCATATGTTTGTTGATTTGAGAAAGATTACTTGGCCTTTCGATGATTTAGATGTGGAGCTGTTTTCTGGAACAGCCTTCTGCTTAAAGTTCAGGATATTGGGAAAAGCTGAATTATCTAGTATGATCAAGAATCTATGACCAATTAAATGGAATTCAAATTTCTTGATACCATTTTTCACAGCTAAGATCTCTTTGTAGACTGTGTGATAATGCTTTGTGCATCAGGAAATTGTCCACTTGCATAAGCAATAAAGTGTTCTTTTCCATTGCATTCTTTAAGGAGAATGGCCCCCCATGACTCATCACTTGCATTTGTTTGCAGGATTCTTTTACCATCTGTAATGAGCTTTAAAGACGGTGGATTCTGTGCAATTTTCTTTAATTGCTTTACAGCATCTGTGTGGATTTCTGACCAGGATGGTGGATTCTTTTTTAGAAGAGCAGACAACTTGCTTGTGTGGTGATTGACATGTGGCAGGAAATCACAGATGTAATTGATGATTCCAAGAAATTGTTGGACTTGCTTTTTTGTAAAGTTACTTTCGGGAAAGTGGAGTAACTCTTGTGCAATGTGGGGTCTAGGCTGAAAATGGCCATCTTGGATTTTCATGCCAAGAAAGTCAACAGAGGTTGTCGCAATCGTGCTTTTCTTACAGAGATCATGATTCCATGTTCTTGAATGATTTGAAAAAACTGTTGGAGTAACTTGTGATGTTCATCATGAGTACCTGAGAAAAGTAGCAAATCATCAATGTAAATAAGGGTATGGTGGAGGATTGGTTGAAAGATGGTGGTCATGGCCTTTTGAAAAATAGAAGGGGCAGTTTTGAGGCCAAAAGGAAGAACTGTCCATTGGTAATGGGCATTTGGAATACAAAAAGCAGTTTTGTATCGTTCGGAGGGGTGAATGCCAAGTTGCCAAAAACCGGACTTCAAGTCGAATTTTGAAAAGATTCGAGCATTTTTGAGGTGGACAAAAAGGGTGTGTCTGTTGGGTAATGGAAATTTCTGATCTTGGAGAAAATTATTGAGTGGCTAATAGTCAATGACTAATCGTTTTTTGTCACGAAGAATTTTAGACATTTTTTCAACATAGAAAGCTTGACAAGCCCGTTGAGAATTTGTGGGTTCAATGAGGCCTTGTTTTAGCAATTGGGCACATTCTTGTTGGGCCAAAATAAGGTCTTGTGGGGTCATGCCTGTATGGGTAACTTTGATTGGGTTGTTGTCTTCATTTAGTTTGAAAGGTAAGGATATGAAGAACTTTGGGTTTTCGACAACGGGTTTGGATGGGTAAAAAGGCTATGGTTTTCAGGGTAAAATTTGAGGATTTGATCAGTAATGGCCTGATATGAGGGTGGTGAATTCGCTAAAGAATAGATCTTCAGAATTTTGGTGAAGGGCTTAATCATGGATTTGTAATGGAGACCAAAGGAAGTAATATGGACATTTTTTGTTTGATGTAGGATGTCAAAACCTAGAAGGAGATCTTTGTTTGGCAAAGATGAACCAATTAGTTTTATCCAAACAACACAATTAAAAAATAACTAGATTCCTATTGGATGTTTAGTAACTAATTTAGTTGTAAAGATCTTTCTGTCTGCTGCTTTGAAGTGTTCCTCTTGAGTTTTCCAATACTCAGTAGGAAGAATAGCAGGATCAAGCATGCTTCGCTGAGCACCAGTGTCGAGAAAACTAATGGTTGTGATAGGTTTATGATATTTGGAAGGGATAATTTGGATTTTGACAGAAGGTATGGGTATGGTACGGTCATGGATGAGAATGGAGGAAGGTTGGACTGTGTAAATGGGTTCAAAATCAGAACTGTCTGAATCACTGGATTCTGCTGGTAAGGCAAAGACTGTATCATCAGTTGGTTCTTCTTGTTCAGAAAATAAGTGTTCAATGTGGTCTGTGGTTGGGGAAAAATCTGTAGTGGATTCCAGGTGTTGAATAAGCTTGATTGCTTTCTGAGGTTTAACAGGACAATCTTTGGCAAAATGACCTTTTTTTTTGCAAATGAAACATCTGCTTTTCTTCTTGTTAGGAAAATCTTTGGAACGGGATTGCCTTTTCCTGAAAAAATGAAACTGTTTATTATGCCATTTCCTAGGTGGAAATGGGAATCTGGATTTCTTAAAATTAGACTTCTTCGCATTTGATAGCCAAGTAAGGCTTTTTGCAAGCAGATCTGAAAGGTTCTTTGTCTTTGATGAGTTCCTGGAAGAATTTCCGTTACAAATCCATGATTAAGCCCTTCACTTGCATTCTAAAGATTTATTCTTTAGCCAATTCACCACCCTCATACCAGGCCATTACAGATCAAATCCTCAAATTTTACCTTTTAACACATCCAAACTCGTTGTGGAAAAACCTAAAGTTCTTCATATCCTTACCTTTCAAACTAAATGAAGACAGCAACCCAACCAAAGCTACCCATACAGGCATGACCCCACAAGACCTTATTTTGGCCCAACAAGAATGTGCCCAATTGCTAAAACAAGGCCTCATTAAACCCACAAATTCTCAACGGGCTTGTCAAGCTTTCTATGTTGAAAAAATGTCTGAAATTCTTCGTGACAAAAAACGATTAGTCATTGACTATCAGCTACTCAATAATTTTCTCCAAGATCAGAAATTTCCATTACCCAACAGACACACCCTTTTTGTCCACCTCAAAAATGCTCGAATCTTTTCAAAATTCGACTTGAAGTCCGGTTTTTGGCAACTTGGCATTCACCCCTCCGAACGATACAAAACTGCTTTTTGTATTCCAAATGCCCATTACCAATGGACAGTTCTTCCTTTTGGCCTCAAAACTGCCCCTTCCATTTTTCAAAAGGCCATGACCACTATCTTTCAACCAATCCTCCACCATACCCTTATTTACATTGATGATTTGCTACTTTTCTCAGGTACTCATGATGAACATCACAAGTTACTCCAACAGTTTTATAAGAATTTGTAATCAGGAAATCGTACCTTGAAAATTCGATTTGGCTTTTTCTGCTGAGGTGACTTAGGCTCCCAGATCACGAACCGTCACCACCACTCCTGTTAGATCATGATCCGCCACCAAATAATATTCTAGGCTATGACTCAAGTTTGATCTGCACTTGACATGTGGATGCCTTTATCACCACTAAAGCAACTAGCACGAGAAAATTTTTCTCTCAACAATAGAGAGAAAAATTTTTTTCTTTGATCTGTATAAAGTGGCTGCTCTCTTTCTTTTAGGAGAAAATAAGCCATTTTATATCTCTATCTGGTGGAAACCCTAGGCTCCATTTTTTATATTATTTAATTCTATTAAATCAAGTTTGATTTAAATTAAAAATAATAAACTAAAAGTAACGTTACTTCTTTCTTATCATAAGGGCCCACCTTGTAAAATAACACAAGGCCCCTTAGAAACAAGTCCATTATATGGAGCCTCCCACTAAATAATATATTTAGGCTTTTAACCCAAATAACTAGTTATCTTGCTTATTAATCCAGTAGTGGCGCAGTCAATTAAATGAGCTAACTCGGGGATCATTTGAGAACATACAATAGTGGTTATAATAATTAGGCCTATAATTAAACTAACCAAATTATTTAATTCCAAATCTACTCCACTAAAAGATTGGAACTGACCTCCATAATTGTATGCTCGATTAAAAATTCATCCCAAGCCACATTAATTTTTTTACTGCACAATCCTTTGTACCACATCATTAGTTAAATCGATATCTCAATTGTCTAATCAATTTAATTACATCTTATTCCTTGATACTTACTGATTTTCTCAAATGATCATTTTCAACATACTAAATATGTTGACACACTTGGCCAGAGAATTCTATGATCAAGTGCCGAAAACCCATCAAGAGATGTGTTGTACAAATTCTATATTGTTAATCTACAACTCCAATACTCATAATTGCTCCCACCAAGATACCGGATAATCTTGATTACAGGTATATGTCGTGCCCATTGGTAACTCAAATGGAATAACAATTACAATCATGAAATCATAATTAACTTAAGATTAAGATTACAGTAAAATCAATGCCTATGAGATTTAATAAGTCTGACAGTTATTACAAAGTTAGTTAAATCTCATACGTGATCATGTTCAATGTAGTCGTACTACATCAATAAATTGATAGATGATTAAGACAAATCATTTCATAAATTCATTACAGTCTATACCTAAATAAAATGCCCAACTTTATTTATCAATTGCGAACTAAATTTATTTAATCATAAAATAACTTGTATTTATGTCTTCTGTGAATCCACATGGTGATCACATAAATACATATAATATGATTAAATGAACTTTAATCAAAATATTAATGCAATTAAGATATTTGAATAAAATACTTCATTTATTTTATTAATAAAAAAATTGTTTATTACAATGAAATAAACATATATGCTTTTAAAGAGCATATTTTCCCAATAGTGGTTTCATTGATTTGGTAAGTATTCTCACTCGGTCAACTTCAATTTCACTATACCATGGTCAAAACGAATGTATATCCCCAATTTGGGTGCTCTTTATTCCATCTATTCGAGCAATATTTATTAAGGAAAAATCATGTTATCTTCGTAATTAGTTTTGGATTATCGATAGTTTTATAGTTTATTATTTTTTTACCTCTCAATCCCTAGCATTCTAGCAATATCTATAATTAGTTACATCAATCTAATTTTTTAACTTATATGTTGTTCTTATAGATTGACTGATTTCTTTCTCTATTATTCAAATTGGTCTTGGGTTTTGATATATTTTATAATTGTCGGTATTTACAAATTTTTAATTGTAGAATCTCAAGGTTATTTTTTGCTTGGTGTAGTGTTAGCCTTTGATTGAGGAATTATCAGCTTCCTACTCAATAGACTTGCAGCAATGTGCATATTAATTCTGAAGTAGGTTTAGTGAAGAAATTTAAAGTCAAAGAACAAAGCTGCAACCAATACATTTTTTTGGTACTATTTATTTTATTTTAATATTTTTTAAAATTTGTTTAAGGGCAACATCTTTTAATAATTATTATTTTTTGTATATAACTTTTATGTGTTGTGTACTTAAACTAATTCTTTTTTTTAATATGTTTGTTTGGGTAATGACAGATAGAATATGTAAGACTTTAATCGTTGATGACTTTATTCAACATTGTATCTAAGTATTTATAAACAATATCAATTTTAATTGATGAAATGAATCATAAACTGAAAAAAAAGAATTTGGGTAGATCATTAAAATTTTAATTTTTTTTTCAGAGTTCATGGTAATTGTTAGTCACATGTGAAGTAGTGATTTTAGATATGTTTCCACATAGATCAATATATGAAGTATGTAAATTAAAATGACGTTTATTGTATAGGGTTAATATATTTATATGTATGTAAATGAAAAATAATACAAGATACAAAAAATTATTAGCCATTGTAGCTTTGTACAAACATAAAGCTATAAATAAATGGTCTAAAAGGAGTTTTGATGGATTGTTAGAACTGCTACATGATATACTTACTACCTATGGATAATGTGCTTCTTAGATCAGTTTACACAGTGAGAAAATTGTTGAAGACATTTGATCCAGGGTATGAGAAGATACATAGGTAAATGATTGTGCTTTGTTTAAAAAAGAAAAAGAGAATATGGATAGTTGCCAACCTATAGGTCTTCAAGATGGAAGGTAGATAAACGTACAAGGAAAATTAAAAAGGGTGTGCATGTAAAAGTTTTAAGATACTTTCATATTATACCGAGGTTTAGGAGGATGTTTAGATCCCAAAAAATGGCTAAAAATTTAATATAACACTTTAACCACAAAAGTGAAGATCGCAAAATGTGACATCCTGTAGATTCTTTGGCATGGGGCTTAGTTAATGATAAATGGCCTTGTTTTTCATCAGACCTAAAAATCTTAGACTTGGTCTTGCTACTGATGGCTTTAATCCATTTTCCAATTTAAGCACTACATCCTGTGATGCTTGTTACATACAACCTACTGCCTTGGTTATGCATGAATAAGGAAAATATTATGTTGACATTATTAATTCCAAAGCCTAAATATCCTGGAAATGACATTGATATGTATTTACAACCACTTATCGAAGATTTACATGAGTTGTGGAATAACGGGCTGGCTATTTCTGATACATTAACAAAATCAGTTTTCAATTTGAGGGCAATCTTAATATGGACAATAAATGACTTTCTAGCCCATGGAAACTAGGGATAGTAATTTAACTCAAACCCAGATGAACCCGGAAAATCCAAGCCGGGTTCAACTTGATGAGATTAACGATAAAACTATCACAAGCACATGGGATCAGGCATATTCATATCTTATTCAAGTTCCCGTCGGACCCGTTACAAGAGCTCCAACAAAAAAATTCAAAGAAGCGCTTAATGGATTGATTCAAGCAACTTGGGCTCAATCAAATTCGTGGAGGCCCATTGAAGGAATCACACATGATAAATGCATGATTCAGGCTCTTGAAGTTTCCAAATACTCACTTCCATGAAATAGGGAGTTGACTTGAACATTATGGCTAGAAAATATATTATTTTCCTTTTTTAGATACTTTCCCGTTTCTTGAGGAGGCTATTGGGGAATCAAATTAATTATTTCTATTTTAATCGCCCAGTTTCCATTTAATTGATGTAAGGCATTTAAGACAATTAGGATCCTGATTTAGTTTAAATTCTTTCCTATTTACTTAGATTATGATTCTGATTTGATTATGATTCTTTCCTATTAGGGAATATTTAGATTCAGATTTGATTTTTGGGTTAGGATTTATTTCCAAAAATTCTTGTAACTAACCCTATATAAAGTACTCATATTCAATAAACGGAAAAGAAGTTTTTAATGTAATTGGTGAGAGAGTTAATTCTCTTTGGTTCTTTACGAACTCTTTGAACATATCGGATTTCCGTGGCATTCAAATTCTTGACTTATCAATCAGACCATCCAAAGCTAATTATGGTGTCTTCACATATCAAGGTTCATGCTTTCAATAAGAATTGGGTCGAGGTTCCATTCCATTCCTGGTTTAGATTCGATTTTGGGAACTAAATTTATTAGGGTCGCGTCAGTTCTTGACGAGGTTTGTATCACAACCCATACAAGAGTGAATAAAATCTGGTATCTGGATTTAATGTTATCAACCTGGACGTTTTTGGGTAAACCTGTATATCCTAGATAACTATTTTAATTATTAATTTTTAAATCATTTTAAGATAAATAGAAAAATTAGAAAAAATCAGCCCTAATGCCCTTATACACAGCCACAACAGTCAAATCAAACCCAAATATTTCTTCTCTCTCTTCAACCCTTCTTTTCAACAAATCATCATCGTCGCTCATCATTGTTTCACCGCATTCATGTTCATCTTCATCATCAGCTGCAATTTGTGTAGCTATGTCACGAGTTTTGGCCGCCATTAGTCCACCTTCGTGAATCGGGATCTTGGTTTTGGCCGCCAACACTTTTACCCCTAGGTGTTTTGCTTGGTCCTCGACAACTTCTTTGTTGATAAATTGACGGCCACTTACAAATGCGTTTGTCTCTGTTTCTTCATTTACACATTCTCTAGTTGTTTGTTCATTTGCTATTTGGAAGGAAAAAAAAAAATTCAGCCGCCATTTATCCTCCCCATTTTCTTGACCTAACCCCACAAAGCCCAATTTGTCATCATCATGATTATCTTTAATAATTGAATTTGTGCACTTTGTTATCTTGGATTTTATTTCTAATTATTTGATGTTGAATTATTTTCCATTATTGGTGTTAATAGATGGAAGATTAAAGAGGAATTTTTCATTGAAGAAAGAGATGGGAAATTGCATCTCTTTCATGACACCCTAGGCAAATCCCACATCAGCAAAGCACGAGAGAGATGTTGGGTTTATAAGGAGTAGATCCTTAATTGGCAAGACGCGTTTTGGGGTATATGCGCGCCCTAGGAATAAAACCTTGCGGGCCTTGTTAAGGCCCAAAGCAGACAATATCTTGCCAGGTCTGGGTTGGGTCATGACATTATGGTATCAGAGCAGCTTCGCATGTCCTCTTGAGTGATGGTGAGGCAAACTTTAGCGAGAACGCTGAGTTCCCAAAGGGGCGTGTATGTGGCACCCTAGGCAAATCCCACATCGGCAAAGCACGGGAGAGATACTGGGTTTATAAGGGGTGATCTACACCTTAATTGGCAAGATGCATTTTGGGGTGCATGGGCGCCCCAGAAACAAACTCGTGCGGGCCTTAATAAGGCTCAAAGCAGACAATATCTTGCTAGGTTTGGGTTGGGTCATTACATCTTTTTAGCAATCATCTGGGTTATAAACCCGGAATCCGGAAACCCAGATTTTTATGGGTTTTACCCGGACCAGACCCGGATGAAAAATATTCGGGTTTACATCCGGGTCCAATATTAAAAAATATCTTCCGATCCAGAACTAAGAAGGTAAAACCCAGACCCAGACCTGGAGTTTGCCATCCCTAATGGAAACCTTGCCGGATGTAAAACAAAGCGTAAACTAGCATGTTCGATTTGTGGCAATTAAACACATTCTATTCAGTTGAAGTTTTGTAATAAGCTTGTATACATGGGTCACAGACAATTTTCGCCACATTCTCATAGATTTTGGGTAAAAAAAATTTGGTTCGATGGATCGGTGGAAGAAGATTCAAGTCTTAGAATCATTACCGGCACCCAAATTTTACAAGAACTTGAAGGAATTGAACAAGAAAAGAAAGAAGTCTAGTGAAGATCAAAGGTGGAAAAAAAGATCAATTTTTTTTTTGATTTGCCATATTGGAAGGTATGTGTGTGAGATAAACTACTTGTTTATTTATTTATCACAATTGATTGCAATTATTTACATTACTCCTATATCAATGTGACGAATAATTTAAGTGAAATTAATTTTTGGGATTTAGTTTTTGAGAAATCTATATTTACATATCTTGTTTTAATACTCTGAAAATGTTTTTTTCTTATACTTTGAGCAGTCTCATTGATTAGTTTACAATTGTAATTGAATTTAAATTGTTATTTTCATATTCCAACTTGAAATAAATTTTCTAATTTTTCAATTATCTTTCAAGATTTATTAGTGGGACACAATTTGGATGTAATGCATGTATAAAAGAATATTTGTGAGAGCATTCTTTGCACTCTGCTAGACATTAGTGGCAAAACAAAAGATGGACTCAATGCTCGCAAAGACTTGGAAGATTGGTGAAATGCAAGTTATGCAACCCAAGAGGGGGGGTGAATTGGGATTTTAAATTTTATGCAATACAATTCGCACAACAATTTAATCTACCGCCTTAATCAAATCAAAAACAATAAATTCAATCAAGTACAATATTAAAAGAGTAAGGGAAGAGAAAACGAACACAAGGATTTTTACGTGGTTCGGCTATCCCCGCCTACGTCCACGCCTCCAAGCTCACCCGGCTTGAGGATTTCACTATCCAAGCCTCCCAAGGCTTCAAATGTTTACAATTGACTTCCAAGGCGTCAATGAACCTTTACAACAAGAGATTATATCCCCAATCTCTTCACCCCAAGTGTTTCCCACACTTGTACACTCACAAATTGATGAGAAATGAAATTCACAACAATAAAACTCTCTTTAAGAGTGAATAACAAATTATAGCTCAATGATGATTTACGAAATGGAAGCTCAATATATGTTATATGATCTTATATTTGCTTGTGTTAGTTCTTAAAATGAAGTTTGAGTTGAGTTTTTATAGTGAAAGCCCAAAAACTAGCCGTTATAAGCAAATTCCAGCGCTCAAGCGGTTAGTCGCTTGATTATCCGGCTAGCCGCTCAGGAACAGTAATATTACCGTTATTTTTGAATTTTGCTACAGTACTACTGTTCACTAAAATTACACTTTAGCCCAAAACTTTCTATAATTATACTATGGCCCAAAACGTCAGAAAACTTTGCAAATAGGTCCAATTTCAGAACTTCATAAAAATAGATGTCTTTCTCAAACTTTCTGAAATTATGATATGGCCCCAAAGATTTTCTTGTTTCACACAAAGGTCCTTTTCAACATAATACCTATATTTTTCAAAGTTCTCAAAATCTTTCACTTTAGTCCAAAATATTCATAAATTATAGTATGGCCCAAAACATTTCAAATGATCGTAAAAACGTCCAACTCCGAAATTTAATACTTATTAAAATCAAAGATTTCAAATCTTAGCATTTAAGTCCAAATTACTTAAATTCACAAAATACTTTTCTTTATAAAAACAAAAACTTTTAGTTTATGAAAATTATTTAATTAAATTAATTTCTTGAGCTTCTCAAATGCTAAATCAAACATCAATTAAATCATACCGGCTTTACAAGAATTTATTGCACTAATTTGTTCGTTGAGCTCTAAACTATTCTTGATGTCGCCATTGTCCGTTGAGTGTCTTCAATCTTGATTTCACTTGATTTACTTGTATAAATATTATCCTTCAAAAACTAGTAAAAATATGAAATACAATATTTATTAAATCACTCAATACATATGTTTGTTATCATCAAAATTACATTATGTATAGCCCTTTAGGCTAACAATCTCCCCTTTTTTGATGATGACAAGCATCTCATGTATTTTGACATTTATACTCCCCCTTAATACATGGCATATATAATTAAACATATAAATCAAATTCAAAACAAAAACTCCCCCTTAATATTTCAAAACCATTCATAAATACTTCAATATCAAAATACATATTATATGTCTCTATATTCAAAATACATGACTTCTCCCCCTTCATCATCAAAATTATTAGAAATTCATGCTAAGATCAATAATATGTCAATGGTTAATAAAAAAAATATATATAATAACCAAACATCCAATTAACCATTAAATGATCATGAACCATCATGCCATCAAAAGAATGCTCAAAATGCATATTATCCAAAATCATATTATATGCTCCCCCTAAATATATGGCCAATTAAAAAATTTATCCAAAATGCATATTATCCAAAAACATATCATTTTTATCTCCCCCTTTATCATAAAAAAATAGATAGATACAATTGAAACAAAAGCATCAAAAATAATTCGATAAAGATATTACCAATTTTGTGCGAGAAAAAATTTCGTCAGAGTCTCCCCTTAAAATGGACAAATCCTCAAATACACAACATAGTTAAAAACACTTCCATATAAGGTTTAATAAGTATAACAAACCAACAACTCCACCAAGTTATCAAGCAACACATAAGACTTAAGCATAAAACATCATCCAAATATAACATATCCAAATATTAAACAACCATCATCCACAATCCATAATTATGCATATGAAAATGTAGGTGCATATACCCAAAATGCACAAATTCGGTTTTGTAAAATAATGAGTGAAATGAATGATTTTAAACCGATTATATTGATCCAAGAGATGATTTAAGATAATGGATGGTGATGATTGGATCAAAAGTGGATTAAAAAGAGCTTAAATATGCAATTTCGGGTTTAACAAAAATTGAGTGAAATGGATTTGTTTGAGCCAAGAAAATTGATCCTAGAGATGAATGAAGCTAACATATGAGTTAGATTGGATCAAAAATGGGCTAAAGGAAGCTTGAAAATGTAGAGAGAGAAACGGGTAGAGTTAGGTTTTTGATTTTGGGTTTAATGTGGAGAGTTGATGAAATGAAGTTTTGAGAACGAAAATTGAAGGAGTAATGGATGAATAATGATTTGGATGATTGATTTTAACAAGAAAATGAGTGAAAGATGAAGAATTTTGAGAGAGAAATGGTGAGGTACTGTTCACTCGTGAGAGATGATGATGAAATGGTGAAAAATAAGTGAAGAAATCATGATGGAGAAGTGTTTAATGAAGATGAAATGCATGGGTATTAGTTTGAATGGTTGATTTGGGCATGAAAATGGATGAAAAAGGAAGAAAATGGAGGTGAAAATGGAGAGGATGTTCACTGTTTTGGTGAGAGAAGAGAAACATGTGCAGAAAAATCACGAAGGAAGAAGAACAAGCAAAAAAAAAATTTCCCAACCAGTGACCAAGCGGCTAGCCGCTTGGGGGCAAGCGGCTAGCCGCTTGCTCTCGGGTTTGGGACAGTTTTCCAAGCGGCTAGCCGCCTGGTTGCTGTCCACTTGCACTCTACTTGCTTTTCGGCTTGTTTCTATCAATTCCGTGATCATTTTGTGATCCCGAAACATCTCAAGAGCCAATTTAATGCACAATTCATGATTTTAAACATCCAAAAGATAATTAATTCAAACAAATAATCCATCCATCAAGCATACAATCATGAAGCATATAAGCATTCAAAACTTAAGAAAATGCAGAAAGGTCAACTTCGAAATAAAAACTGTATTGATTGAGCCAGAATTAACATGCAAGCTATATACCGTTGGAAAGATAATTAAGTTAGCTTTCCAATAAATTTTACAGAGATGGATTTGGAGTTCTCTAGAAGGAGTTATGACCAATTCATTACAGCTTGTGCAAACTTGGGATTTACACAATAATTAAACATATAAGCATTCAAAAGTTAATAAATCAAACACACCACTTAACTATCATGCTTAAACACTTCATAAACATTAACATCAAACAAATCCATCATGATGAGTTGATAAACTATCATCATTTATATATAACCTTGCATCATGATAAAACACTCAATGTTAAACACAATGATAATTCAATCATGTAAACATACAAGCATATTTTCGCAAATTCATTTATCATAATTCATTCAACAAAATTAATATGGCAAGAATTATTACCAAAACAATTAAATTATCTTGCCTCATCTTTTTCTCCTAGATCATGCTCAAATGATTATCCTCACAAGCTTTCATCAAGGAACTTCTCCACCATTCCTTGATTGTGGTACCTACAAAAAATTGTTCAAGTTGTGTATTTTGGTACCCAAATATTCTTGGGTCCTTGAGTGTTAGCAATGGTTCCTTTTGGAACCCAAATACATTTTGCTCCATAATATGCATTTCTTTTCACTGAACATCTAAAACTCATATGACCATTTTGATTGCAATAATGACAAACAATTTTATGATCACTTGTGGAGGTAGCCTTAACAAAATAATTCTTATAATATTTTTGTTTCAAATAAGGCTTATACCCAAGTCCTCCTTTATCAAACACACATTTTTGAGTGCTTAGTAATTTTTCTAAGTTCTTTTGACCATTTGTGAATTTTAACACAATTTCATTGAGCTCATTACTCTTTTTCTTAAGCACTTCATTTTCTTTTATCAACTTATCAACATGTGATTTTTCATGCTCATATGAAATACTTTGTTTACCTTTAAATGATGCAATTCTATCATGCAACATTTTATTATCTAATTCTAGTCTTTTAATCTTTTCATTTAATAAATCATTGCATTTTTGTAAAGCATCCTTTTCATTTTTCAAGTCATCTACATATGATTCTAGATGCTCATGTGAAGTGCTAGGTTTCTCATTCGATAATGCAACTTTATCATGCAATGTTTTATTCTCTAATTCTAAGCATGTAATCTTTGCACTTAGAGATTCATTCTCATTTGTGAGCTTTACCATTTTCTTTTTAAGACATGCATTCTTTCTACCAATTTTTATCCAATTATCATGCAATTCTTTAAAAGCATCATATAATTCATCATAAGTAGAAAGATCATTTACCTTATCAAGTTCATCATCCAATTCATCTCCAATTGCCATGAGAGCTAGATTTGTCATTTCTTGATGTTCTTCACTATCACTTGTTTCCTCATCGCTATCATCCCATGTGGCTACCATTGCTCTCTTCTTGAGCTTATTGAGAAGAGGGCATTCCGTTCTTATATGACCGGGCTTCTTGCACTCATAACATTTGATTACTTCCTTCTTCTCCTTTCGGTTCTTGAGGTCTCTAGATTTTCTTCGCTCACCGGATTTCTTAAAAAGTTTTCTAAGCCTCCTAGCCAGCATATCCATCTCTTCCTCATCCAGCTCGCTTTCCTCATCACTTTCATGTTTCATGGCTTTGAGAGCAATGCTTTTCTTTTTCTCCTCATTGCCTCTTTCGGCTGCCAAATCTTCCTCATAAGAAATAAGAGAACCAATTAAATCGTCAATAGATAAAATATTTAAATCTTTGGCTTCCTCAATGGCAGTCCTTTTTGGTCTCCATTCCTTAGGTAACGACCTAATGATTTTCTTAACTTTCTCACTATTTGAAAAGGTCTTTCCTAGGGCTCCTAGAGTGTTCACTATGTCCGTAAATCTAGTATACATAGAATACACACTCTCATTTTGTTCCATTTGAAACAATTCATATTGTCGAGTGTACCTACTAATTTTAGACTCTTTCACTTGATTCGTGCCTTCATAAACAACATCAAGTTTGTGCCAAATTTCATTAGCACTTTCACAACTAGATACTCTATGAAACTCTTTCTTATCTAGTGCACAAAACAAGGCATTCATAGCTTTGGAGTTTAGAGAAGCTTTTCTCTTTTCCAATTCATTCCATTCCCTTGAAGGTTTTGGAATATCTTCCCCAACTTCGTTTTTAATCAAAGGCATAAATGGACCATCACAAACAATTTCCCAAATTTCATAATCTAAAGCTTGTAAATAAATTCTCATCCTAGTTTTCCAATATGGGTAGTCATTACCGTCAAAGAACGGTGGTCTAATTGTGGATTGTCCTTCCCTAAAGGTTGAGTCACTATGGGTTGCCATGGATCTTTAACTCTAGACGATTAAGTCTACACAAGAGCACCTTTCTCTGATACCAAATGAAATGCAAGTTATGCAACCCAAGAGGGGGGGTGAATTGGGATTTTAAATTTTATGCAATACAATTCGCACAACAATTTAATCTACCGCCTTAATCAAATCAAAAACAATAAATTCAATCAAGTACAATATTAAAAGAGTAAGGGAAGAGAAAACGAACACAAGGATTTTTACGTGGTTCGGCTATCCCCGCCTACGTCCACGCCTCCAAGCTCACCCGGCTTGAGGATTTCACTATCCAAGCCTCCCAAGGCTTCAAA
This sequence comes from Citrus x clementina, assembly GCF_000493195.1. Taxonomy (NCBI): domain Eukaryota; kingdom Viridiplantae; phylum Streptophyta; class Magnoliopsida; order Sapindales; family Rutaceae; genus Citrus; species Citrus x clementina. Next base: position 14,217,236 of record NW_006262022.1, read on the forward strand.
TGTTTACAATTGACTTCCAAGGTGTCAATGAACCTTTACAACAAGAGATTATATCCCCAATCTCTTCACCCCAAGTGTTTCCCACACTTGTACACTCACAAATTGATGAGAAATGAAATTCACAACAATAAAACTCTCTTTAAGAGTGAATAACAAATTATAGCTCAATGATGATTTACGAAATGGAAGCTCAATATATGTTATATGATCTTATATTTGCTTGTGTTAGTTCTTAAAATGAAGTTTGAGTTGAGTTTTTATAGTGAAAGCCCAAAAACTAGCCGTTATAAGCAAATTCCAGCGCTCAAGCGGTTAGCCGCTTGATTATCCGGCTAGCCGCTCAGGAACAGTAATATTACCGTTATTTTTGAATTTTGCTACAGTACTACTGTTCACTAAAATTACACTTTAGCCCAAAACTTTCTATAATTATACTATGGCCCAAAACGTCAGAAAACTTTGCAAATAGGTCCAATTTCAGAACTTCATAAAAATAGATGTCTTTCTCAAACTTTCTGAAATTATGATATGGCCCCAAAGATTTTCTTGTTTCACACAAAGGTCCTTTTCAACATAATACCTATATTTTTCAAAGTTCTCAAAATCTTTCACTTTAGTCCAAAATATTCATAAATTATAGTATGGCCCAAAACATTTCAAATGATCGTAAAAACGTCCAACTCCGAAATTTAATACTTATTAAAATCAAAGATTTCAAATCTTAGCATTTAAGTCCAAATTACTTAAATTCACAAAATACTTTTCTTTATAAAAACAAAAACTTTTAGTTTATGAAAATTATTTAATTAAATTAATTTCTTGAGCTTCTCAAATGCTAAATCAAACATCAATTAAATCATACCGGCTTTACAAGAATTTATTGCACTAATTTGTTCGTTGAGCTCTAAACTATTCTTGATGTCGCCATTGTCCGTTGAGTGTCTTCAATCTTGATTTCACTTGATTTACTTGTATAAATATTATCCTTCAAAAACTAGTAAAAATGTGAAATACAATATTTATTAAATCACTCAATACATATGTTTGTTATCATCAAAATTACATTATGTATAGCCCTTTAGGCTAACAATTGGGACATTCGACATGACTTGCATCCATATGTTAAGGGGATGAGAACATACCTTCCTGCAACTCCACATTCATTATCAAACATTGAGAAAAAAATATTTTATGAGAGGTTGTCAATATAAAGCTACCTGATGGGTATAGTCCAAACATTGGGAATTATGTGTCAGTTGAACAGCGTAAGATTACAAATCTCAAATCACATGATTACCTTATTTTAATGCAACGATTATTTCTAGTTACGATAAGAGGTTTGTTACCTAAAGGACCAAAAAATGCAATAATTCGGAAGAGTTCATTTTTTTTAAATAAGATATGTCAATGAGTTTTTGATAGAAAAAATATATTGACCCTTGAAGGTGAAGTTTTTGAAACAGTATGCATGTTTGAAAGATTTTTCCTCTTACATTATTTGATATCATGGTACACTTGTCGATTTATTTAGGACGAGAAGTACGATTATGTGGACTCGTTTACCATCATTGGATGTATCTATTTGAAAGGTAAAAATAGATTTACATACCTTAGTTTCAATTATTTATGTTTGGAACAATTAATGTACTACTTTTAAATGTACCTGCAGGCAAATGAAGGAATATAAAGGATATGTTAGAAATCGTGCATGACTTGAAGGTTGTATTGTAGAATGCTATCTTGCAGCAACTAATCGAAGTGAATACTAAAGAGCTTCGTAATGATGATTTCTCCAATGGTGTAATTCTTAAAAGTTGTCCAATTTCAATGATGATTGCTTTAAGTAATGATATGTTAGAAAGTGCACATCGTTACGTGTTATTCAATATAGCAGTTGTTGAATCGTTCTTGCAGTAAGACTTTGATTACAAATTTTAAAATTACTATTTTAGCTATTATTTTGTTTGAGTTACTAACTTTTTTTAGTTTTAAATTAGAGTGCATTTGGAGGAGCTAAAGCAATCAAATAAAAGTCTTGCAAAAAAATCTAATCTGCTTTGGAAGAGAGATATAGAGACATTTTCAACATGGTTGAAGCAAAATGCATTATTGCATTTGATTTTAATTATTTAATACTTAGTTATAATATTATTAAATATTAATAACTTATTTCTTACAACTGTACAAATTGAATTCCATGCTTGTACAAATAAGGACTTTGATACATTGAAGTGGCTTGCATATAGTCCTAGAATCAATGCAAAATGTTATTTTAGATATATTATTAATGGTCAAAGATTCCATACAAAAGAAATTGAAAAGGCTGTTAAGATAGTGGGGTTTCAATAGAAGCCACAAATGCAAAGTAAGTGCGAAAGAAATTGCACCAGTTGTTGATGTAGTTGCATATTATGGGGTTATAACATATATAGTTATGTTTGATTACCACAACTTTCCTATTCCACTATTCAAGTGTGATTGGGCAAATAAGGTAAATTGTGTTAAAGTTGATGATGGTTTTACGCTTGTGGCAAAGTCAGTACAAGAAAGAACCTTTTATCCTTGCATCACAAGAAAAACAAGTATTTTACTCTAGAGATAATAACTCTTCTAGTTGGCATGTTTTACAAAAGGAGCCGCCAAGAGGTTACTACGAGTTGGAGATGTATGATGAGAAAGAGGATACAACTAGCATGCTTGAAAACATGCTTGATGAGAACATTGAGGACGATATGAAGGAGCTAGTTATAGGAGGACTGACTATGAGGACATTTTGGTATGATTTATGCAACTACTTTTTGCTTTGGTCTGGGTTAATGTATATATGAACTATTACTTTTTGGTTTGGTGTGATCTATATATATTTCATTTTGTTTTCTTTTTATATGTTTTCAGCTTTAATAATGTTGTTTCTCGGTAAGAATTCCTTTTCTCTTAAGTTTATCTTATTTTATTTTATTTTTTAAATCGATTTGATTATAGATTTTTTTTCTATTTAATCTTTTTTGTCCAATCAACGTATCATTTTGAAGATAGATTAATTACAATGAATGAGATGCATGAGGAAGGTTTGCATGTACCTACCTTGAAATGAAAAAATAAAAGGGGTCCTACCAAATTGAAGAACATTGTTATGGATGGTGATAAAGTAGAGGTCAAATTTAATAGCAAAGGTCAACCTGTTTGTGAGGGATTTGTTTCATTATCATCTTTTTTAGGACCTCTCGTACAAGAGCATGCACAATATACAATTTCAGATTGGAGAAAGCTTCCTTTGAATTTGAAAGATGTGTTATGGGAATGTATTAAGATATGTAGATATACTATAATTTAAATATATATCATTTGGATGAAAATAAATAATTGAATGGAAATTAAAATTATTCAGTATTTTCATTTGAATATACATTACAGAAGAGGTAAAAATTAGATGAACAATGGCAAACAGCTTAGGTGTTCCAGGAGATGGCTGGACTTTGGAGGGCTTGAAATCAAGGCTAGTTCAAAAGATATTGAAGGTAAAAAAATGAATAAGAAAGAATGAAGCTTAGAGAGTGGAAAAGTTTTGTCAAAGAAAAAACAAGTGAAAAATTTAAGGTAAGTGCATTACTATATTAAAATATGTAATTATGGCTTTAACTATGTAACTTAACAAAGTTTATTCAACTGTGCAAGAAAGACCTGAAGGATTTAAAAATACCATGAAGAAACAAATCCCATAAATAACAGGTTGTAGATGACTTGCTAGAATGACAGAAGAAATGGTAAAAAAAAATATTTCTTTTATCATAAAATTTCAACTGAGCAATCATTTTAAAACTATTTTCTATTATAGAAAAAAAAGTATGGAAAAACAGAAGTGCCTAGAGTTGATGTATGGATATGAGCACATACAAAAAAGAATGGTCAACCCGTGAACACTCATGCTAGAGAGACTATTGTAACAATATTTATTTATTCAATTTTTATGCTTGTTTTTATCATTTTTTCTTGATGACTATTACTTTTAGATAAATTTATAGGATAAATTAAAAGAAACTCAGTAAGATCCATCATAACGTTTTTCAAATAATTTAAGAGATGATGCTCTATCACAAGTACTTAGGCCTAACAATTCTCATTTAAAGCTATTTTCAAAGTTGGCCATAATATCACAAAATGAAAGTATAATATCTAAGTTGACACGAGAGCATGATGAAATTAAAAACGAAAATTCTTAAATGAAACAAGAACAAGATGAAATGAAGAAAGAATTGTTTGATATGTAATGTTTAGTTGAAGAGTTGCAAAAAAGGAAGGCATGTATAATGTTTTACTCACTTTTATGTAATTGCTATAATATTTAGTTACTAAATTTTTATTTTTCATTTCAGAGTCATTTTCATGAAACCGAAGCATGTAGGGATCCTCTGAATACACCGTTTACTTCTCCAATGGTAAGAATACTATTTACATTTTAAATTTAGTAAAAGCATGAAAAATAAAATTTTGAAAGCTTATTACTAATGATTTATTTATTTTAGTTAAACTATCCTTGTATTGCTGTTAAAGAGTGTGAAGGCAATCCCAAACATTACTAAGTGTAACATGATTAATTTAGAGGGGTCTAATATAGTTGTGGTTGAAGGGCGTTGGTGGTCAAGTGAGCACTTGTTCATCATATTCCTCTTGGTTTTAAGAGTTTGGGTGGATATAGCTAGGCAGCTGCTAAAGATTTTATGGAAAGTAACACCTTATGTGACGACAATTAAAGAATTTGTTGGAACTACAATTGCATGGCCTGTTGATAGAGTTATCATGTTTGCTGCCAGCCAACTTTTCTAGTTCATCTATTTAGGTAATTCTTTTACTTCATTTTCTTTTTTACAACGACCTTATATTTTTTAAGTTCGCTTGTAAATATGATCTAGTTTACCACTATGAGAAATTAATTTTACATTTTACTACTTTGAGAAGGTTTTGATTTTTTTTTTTTTTGGTTATGCCAAGTTGTCCTTTTTGAAATACTAACTAGGCAACCCAAGAGGGGGTGAATTGGGTTTCTAAAAATTTAAGCAACTAAAACTTAATGCAATATAAACAAAGCAACCAAATACAAAATAAACAAATGAAAGTGCAATGAAAAATAAAGAGATAGAGTAAGAGAAAGCAAACACACGATTTTTACGTGATTCAGCCAACTGTGCCTACGTCCACGCCTCCAAGTTCGCCGGGCTTGAGGATTTCACTAAGCGAGCCTCCAAGGCTTCAACGACTCTTACAATTGACTTCCAAGGTGTTAATAGACCTTTACAACAAGAGATTATCCCCAATCTCTTAACCAAAGTGTATCCCAACACGTACAGCCTCTCAACTTGATTTTACAAAAATGATTACAAATAAATTTCTCTCATGAAAGCTTAATGTGTATGAATGAATAAAATGAATGGACAAATTTTATGCTTAGTTTGCAGAGGATTGCTCAATGATAAAAATTGTTGTATCTCATTAATTGAATTTGATTTAAGTCATTTTATAGTTGGAGTAGAAAAGTAGCCGTTATTGACTTTCTAGTGATAACCGACTTGACGCTTTATGTTAACCGGTTTGCCTCTTGATGTTACCGTTATAGTCAAAGATATGAATTTTTGTACATGTGGTTTGCCGCTTTTCATTTTTTGGTTAGCCATTTTTACTCTAAAGAGCTTCTGCTTGATAACCAGTTTGCCGCTTTGGTCAATTCAGTTAGCTGCTCGCTACAGTGAAACAATTATTTTCCAAAATTATAGTTTTTCCCCAAAACTTTATAAAATTATACTATAACCCAAATCTTCATAAAACTTTGTAAATAGGTCAATTTCTAGAATTTAAAACAATACTTGTTGATTTCAAAGTTCACAAAACTTTTCAATTAAAACCATAAACTTGAAAACAACCAATTTCATAAAATCATTTTCTTACCTAAAAAACATAACGTGTAATTCCTTATTTATCCAAAATATGTGGTTTGTTATCATCAAAATAACATTTTATAGCCATATAGGCTAACACGTTTTAGGTTAATTTTTTGGTCTATTTTTTCTTGGAGCAGTTATTTTGATAAATAGCTAATTTATTCATTTTTACTGGGAGCCATATGCCAGGGTTTCACCATTGGCATATGTGTTTGGAATGTTAATCTTGGTGGGTTGTGATTTGGCATATTCTTATCACTATGTCATTGCTTATCATTATGTTATTGCCTTTTTTCTTGATTAATGAAGAATAAAATATTTTTCTCTTATGATACAAATATCC
>NW_006262022.1:14224334-14227591 GCF_000493195.1 Citrus x clementina
TTCATAAGTAGGGTTGCAAAGATTTAGTATATTTTGTAAAGAGTAGAAGGCAAGTTGTGGATGCAATAGCAACTTTAATTAGGGTAATTTAAGGGGTTAAAAAATGCAAGTATGATATAAACATACTTAATTTTTTGTATAGGTCTATTTGTGTACTTTAAGGTATATGATCATGTGATTTTGGATGCTTTATCTATAGTTATAGTAATGAAATATATGGTATCTATATTTTTTTTCCAAAAAGGAATAACAGATTACATGTCAAATTGTTTAGCATTTGATACTTGAAATTACATTTGGTGAACAACAATAAAAAAAAATGCTATTTTATTTACCAACATTCATAACATTTTACAAGTGCTACTGTAGAAAGATTCAAAATTTTCCATAGCATTTACTAACAGTTACATTACTTATATTTTTATTTTTAATTTTGTATTGACTGTAACATTACCAAAATGTTATAACTATTAGTAAAATTGCATCGTCAAAGAGCTATGAAAGGCTGGTGGTACCATTATTAAATGTTATATATGTCATTTTGTAGCATTGCATCTACACGAAGTGTAAAATAAGATTTGGTAACCATTTTTAAATGCTATGTACATTCGAATTGTTAGCATTTAATAGATGCTATTAAATGGTAAGACTTTTAATTACATAGGCAAACTTAGCGTTGCCTAAAATGCTACAAATCACCTTTGGTAGCATTTTTTGGATGCAATCATACATCCTTTTTGTTATAGTGATGTTAGGAATGGGTATGGGCTGAAATGGAATGAAAAATAAAAATTAGAATAAGTTGTTTACTTGGAATCAGAATTGGAAAGTACTTAATAATTATTTTGTATTTTAATTATTGTGATTATTTATTCAAACATTATTATTATTAATTTTTGTTAAATATATATTAATATATTAATTAATTTTTATCATTTTATCATTAATAACAATAATAATAATAATAATAATAATAATAATAATAAATTCAAAATATATAAAGTAATTAGATTAATTATAATATTTTTTTAATTGGGGACAAAATGTACATTTTTTATTTTGGGGGGGGGGGGTAAAATATTCAATCTTCAGAATGGGAGATTGATTCCCACCAACTCTTTGGGAATCAATCTCTCATTTCATATTTTCAAATTCGAATGGATCCCACGATTCTAATTTCTATTTCATCCTTTATTTGACAAAGTAAACGTTGGCAATAATTTCGACTCTAGATTTAAATTTTATAATTTTAAAAGTAAACGCACGATAAGAGTTCACAACAAACCATTATTAATGATGTAAAATCTCATACAACATCGTACATTCACGAAACTTTTTATCAATACACCCTTCATTTTCTAAAGTTTAATTTTTGGACATTAAATAAGGGTGCATTTATGAGGTGCATTGAAAGTTGCCATTTTTCAGAATGAACCTTTTTAGTTCGAACATCATAAAATGATCGTACGTAATTTTAAAACAAAAACGAATATCATATCTGGGATCTGGTTGTTGTCGGATCTATCTCGATTAAATTCTCCACGAGCATGCACATGGAATTATAGCCTCTCTTTGAGAAAATTCTTTAGTGGATTCACATATTGCATCCGTTGCCCAAAGAAGGCATTAGTAATTAGTTTTGTTTGACACTTAAAAGAGGCTGAGGAATGTTTGACTGAAAAAGATGCATATTAATTACCCAAAATCCGCTTCAAAGTTCAGGAGTCTAATTATCACCGTAATAAAATTGTCTTCTTCTTTTGGGCACAAGCAATAATCGCATCACTACATACTCACTTTGGAAAGGAGGATGACACGACAAAATGCGGCAAGCTTTGCAGTATCCAAGTCCAATATTCATGCCGAAAAATTAGCGCAATCATTAGAAATTTATGCACTTTCATGCAGAGGGCTTTATTTTGTTTTATTTTTTTACCCTTCATCTTTTTTCTTGTTATACAGTCAGATAAATGGCTCAGAAAAATAATTATCATTAAGATCATTTTTTTTTAATTGCATTACAATCACTACATAGGTCATGTTTCCTTTTAAAAAATAGAACGAAAAGAGAAAGATATGGTAAAGGAAGGACTAAGGAGGGGAGGAGCATTGTTAGAAATATACTTTTAGAAAATACTGAGAATATATTTAAACTAATTTTATGCGATTGATATATAAAAGCAGCATAAAATGCACGTATAAGAAAAATATATAAATTAAGTAAATGTTAGAATAATCTAGCATGTGCTAGGGAGAGAGGGACACAGTAACATTATATGACCTGTGACGATCAATAAGTTATAGAAGCAAATCTTAGATCTATCACTTAACTTCATCAGACACTGATCTATTATTGCTATCATTCTTGCCACCTTCAGGCGTATGCTGTCTAAATGCATACCTTCTAAAGCATTCGTTGACGTAAAACATAGTTTTGCAGTAGATATATCTATTGGGCACGGAGGCTTTCAAATGTCCTTATATTTTTTCCGGTGACGATTACTTGTGTCCACATGTTGAATTGTTGATATTCATTATTACACAAACAAGTGGTCCTTATTTGCTCTATATGCATCTTCTTCCATGGTCTCTGTCATCATGACCTAACCACTACCCAGAACCTTTCCTAGATTCTCTGTTACTGCAAGAGAAATAGGTTGATACTGTCCATTAGTCAAATATGCGAAGCTAATTTGAGACAAGAGTCAAGGGGCAACCGTGCACATCAACATGGCATCCAAGGGCCCACCGCTTGCATATGCGATGCTGATCTCACCATTTTTGCTTCACGTCCTATGCACATCTCATGTGATTTTACTATCATATTGTACGTGATGAGTTACATCTTAGGCACACCACTTAAGTCGCACCACTTGATAAGTAGATGAAAATTATGTATAACCATGTGAGTTTTGCAATTAATTATTGAATGAATTTATAATATCTCTCTCGGTTTAAAACAATTCTTATCCTTTATGAAATACTTTGTAGGAAATACTTTTCATCTAAATCTGTTAATATTATATTTGATAGGATCTAACTGTCAAATACAAGTGTTTTAATTTTTGACTTATAGATAACGACATATCAATAAAAATAACATGTCCCTGTAAACTTCTTTACATATCATCTATTATATTTATGGAAAAAACCAGCGGCGAAGCTAGCGCTATTTTTTGAGTGGGCTAGATTTTTTTTTTCAAATTAAATTTACTTGTAAGCAAAAAAAAAAACAAATTAACAATAAAACTATAAAA
>NW_006262022.1:14227829-14229488 GCF_000493195.1 Citrus x clementina
GGGGGTCCACACAATTGACCCAATGATGAAAAGAAAAGCCATACATCTAGCAAATCATTAGATGTTGCAACTAAACCAAGTTGTAGTTTATGTGTAAAGCAATATATATAATATGCATATAGACAGTCTTTCAAAAGTAATGCTTGCAATCCATTCCATGCACCCCGCTTGCTACTAGCACCTTCTTACCCTTGCCCTCAGATATCTTCAGTTAAAAAATCATATTCCACAAGGACATTACATATTTCTTTTTCAATGTTACTACTGTAGTTTCCAAGACATTGACAACCTCAAAAAAAAAAATGTTATTGAATACACCATATGCTAGTTATCAGATTCATCAAGTACTTTGTCTACTAAAGTACAAAACTTATCATCTCCAAGTTCCTTACGTATCTTGTTTTGCACTTTGCAAGAATATTTAAAAGCTCATTTTGAATATCAGATGATGTATACTTAGCATATGATGGAGCATTTTTTAAGACAACTTCAACATTTTCTTTACTAAATTTTGCTGAATGCTTTATCATCTCTATGGAAATTCCTCAATTTTTTGATTTAACTAATTCATCATGACCTCTAGAAGTACAAGCTTGCTTTCCTAACCATCTAACAACAAAAATTGAGGTCTTCAACCGTAAACTATCTCTAAAACTTGTTAGCATTTATTAACCTATCAATGTGTTGAATTGGGTTCCTTAAGTAGCCCCAACTTTGCATATTCTTATTATGATGAGCATGAAAACCCCCTTCATACTTTAAAAAGGGGGACCTTTTTTCCACTATTGACTCTCTTCTAACTTGAAAACCTTCAATAACGAATGCACTATCTTTTACCTCAAAGTACTCAAGCCATAGAAATTTTTTGAACTAATGATACTGAAATCTAAATTCTTGTATGCCATCATTAATTAGTGGATAATCCGTAGTTTAGGCTGACATGGTTCCATCTTGATGTACTCCCTTTGAATATCATTACATTGCCCTTTTTAATGACGTAATCCAAGATCATGTTCTAGATAAGTATTCTAATTTCTTCAATGTCAAACCTTTGAGACATAAAAGTGTATTGCCCACTAGAATTTGGCGTACTAACTTGAGATAGAGACAAAGACTTGGTGAATGATTGATTGTCACCTACTCTCTCGAAAAAATAAATTTTTTTGGCTAGTTTAGCATTGAATCTATAATAATAACCCATTAAAGAATTATTAATTATTTTAGGGAAAATATCCACCGTCCACCCGTTTTTTCAATTTTTTCAAAAATACACAATTTTTTTTTTATTGGAATCCACCTAAACTTACATTTTGTTTCACTTTTCTACTTCCGTTTGGAATCCGCTAAGAAAACTAACAGAAACTTTAAAAAATGACAATTTTACCCCCAAAACGAAAATTACAATTTCAACCTAAAAAATACCAAAAATAATTAGATTTAATGATTAATATCATTATTTGTACGTTAATGATGCACAAAAAAAATCTTAACTACTAGAGATTATAACTCAATAAATAATAAAACTGTACTTATCTTAAATTCAATTAATGGTTTGCGAGATTTAGCTATTTTTAATACTATTGTTATAATTTAGCATTCTAATTACAGACATATTTAAAAAAAAAACCCCGTATTTGATGGTTGTGGAATTAATTTCTT
>NW_006262022.1:14229746-14250229 GCF_000493195.1 Citrus x clementina
CAATAAAATTTTTATTAGTCTATTCACTCATTCTTTTTATGCCATATTTATTTTAATCAATTTAAGAAGATGAATCAACAGCTTCCACTTTCTATGCATCATTATCATTTATCATAGTCTATTAATCTATTATCATATTCTATTAATCCACTAATCTATTATTTTGTAATTTTAAGAAGATGAATTAGCAGCTTCCACTTTGTATGCCATTATTATCATTTATCATATTCTATTCTATACATTAAAATTTAGAATACAAAATGACACATACCAACCGATGCATTGAGAGATAGAAACTGGGCATTCGGAACTTTTGTTGTGGTGAGAGACTGAGCATGTGGGCGCAAGCCATGCGCAATGACTAGGCGTCACTCATAGGGCAGCACTTTATGACTCAGACAGTTGAGTTTTGAGGATTTTGGATTTTGGATTTTGGATTCAATTGATACTTGAGAGAGTTTCATGGTTTGGGGAAGATAGAAATTGATAGTAATTATTAGTTTTATTTTTATCTTATGCAAGTTTTAATAAAGGCCAACTTTTAATTCATTTTTTTTTTCAAAAAACTTACCCGTACTACAGCCCATGTTAGCCTACTCTTACCTTCGCTTATGGAAAAAAACTATGTTACTACCGCGACATCTAGAATGGCATAGAATTCCATCTTTTGTCATTTGTAATGTCAAAAATCATTTGGCCTCTTACTTTTTTATAATATATTTATAAGTATTATGGTAATTTATTTTCCTCTTTCTTCTTTCCCTGTATGAACTAGCCATGACATGTCAACAAACAATATTTTGTTAGTAACATAGTACATGCAATGAAGATGAATCTACAGCAGTATGGATATGGTATAGAAAGATCGTCGGACATTTGGAGTGTTATCTTAATAGGAAGAAAATTAACCAATATTAATTTGTATTGTTAGGAATTTCATAGTATGCATTTAGCATTTTTATAACAACATAAATATACGAACACATATTGGCATCCTCATTGCGAAAATCATTGAGTGTTCATTAATAATATAATACTTATATAACTTAGATTATGTCAAGTGTTACAATATAATAGTGCCTAAGAATGGGAGCAGATATAGGCAAATTAGGGTTTTACATATTAGATGTATGGGTCTACATGAGTGTGTAGAGAGATATTTTAGCACAAGGGAAATGTACGAGATGAGTCTACTTGTTAAAGTTGGCATGAACCATGGAAGAAATAGGAGACTTGGGCGTTATTCTTTCTGGGGACCACAAGATCAAAGTAAATGAAGATAAATAAATCTCTACATGAAAGATATTGCTGGAGTTAAGCAAATAATATCTTGGGGATATCAAATTGAAGTTGGCCTGATTCTTGAAAATCAAGATGGAATTAATTTATTTAATCAAGATTATTAAGAGATGTCAAAGATATAATATTCCTATGTTATTATGAAGGGTTTTTATATATTTGAAGGCTTAAAGGATGAATATTTGAGAAGATTAGGTTTTTCATTACATGTGATTCACCTATCTCTATAAAAGGGGAGTATATTTTGGTAGAAGACAAAATGGGAAAGAGAGATTTTTTTTTTTTAGAATGAAAGAGAGATTATTTGAGATCATCTTTGATTAAATTATATTTTTTTTACTAAGAGTTTCAACTTCCTCTAACTATTAGTATTTAGCTAAACCTAATTGAAATAAAGGGAATTATTAAAATAAAAAAAACATAATTTAAAAAAAATATTTGAAAATTGAAAATAAAACTAATTTTATTTATTGAAAATTTATTACAAAGAGAGATGAGAAGAAGAATTTGAGGGGAAAGAAGAGAGGAAAAGGTGTGGAGAGGCGTGTTCCCCCCTCTCTATTTATATTAATACATGATTAATCCACACCACACAAATAAATAAAACTAATTGCATTTTATCCATACATTTGTCCCACTAACAAAACATAAATCTAACTTAATCCACTCAAGTACATCCAACACAATCTACTAACAATTACAATACCTAACATAGTAAAAACTTATAATTTCACAATTACCACATTTACCGTGGTAAAAACTTATAAATTTACAACAAAAGTGGCAGATCCTCCTGGACAATGACCTAATTTGTCGGACTTCCGAAATCCAAATTTGACATCCGTACATTTGTTTGGAGCCTCAAATTGTATGAAATTATTATTTTTACCTAATAAACACACAAAAATTCACAAAATCATATATTTAGAAATTCATAATATGTTACATAATTACAAATGTAAATTATATTATAAGCACAAAATAACATTTTTACCCCTTAATAAACATACAATTTTTAACACTAATCATACACGTCAACCAGTTTGATACCACTCGGATACCATTACTTCACCCAAAAACACCGAATCCCAAAGGGTGGAAGGGGTGATACGCAGGGTGAACTGTAGTGGTTTTATCTTATTGGTTGTTAAAACAATTTTTTCTAATGCACAGGAACCTCGAAGAGGCAAGTGCAGAGCATACTTAGTGTCTGGGTGGAAATGAACGATGATGATAATCTTTCATTTTCTTATCAGGATTTCAAGAAAGCAGGGAAGGAGATTAGAAAGCCATAGATTTGCAAACTTCAAACTTTTCTTATTCCTTCAACAAAAGACTTCCCCCTTCAAATATAGGAAGAAGCTAAGAAAAAGACAAACTTTTCTGACAAGAGCCCGGCAAACACACATGGGCTAAAGTAAAAGTCCAAAAACAACCACAATTATTACAACATTTTTTAAAGTGCGAGCTTAAAGAAAAAGCTGGGAGATGCTTTTTGAAAAGCTATGAGATGGGGACAAGTTGTTTACATCACTATCTACTTCATCAAATAGGGACATAGGTTGTTGTGTTGGAGAATTATTAGAAGAGCTGTCACGAGAGTTGACAAGTGTCTTGTTTGGTGGGGCAGAAGAACTTGATGCAAGTTGAGTGCTTGAAGTCTTTTGTAAAATTTCGAGAAAGGAGAGGAGAGATATGAATTCTTCCCAAGGATCTTGAGAGTCTTGGAATAGAATGTCTATGTAGTCCGGTCTTTCTTCCTTTATGATGCTTCCGCTAGTGGGTGGAGTACTGCTTACACCATGTGGAGGTAACATGAGAACTTCATGTTGAGGACCTTGTGAGGAGTGCTGGATGGGAGTTGAAGGTGGTTGGTAATGGTTGATATCAAAGAGGAAATTCCTTAAGGCTGAAACAATAGTGGGATCATATTTTAGGAGAGACGAAGTGGGTAAGGTTTTCCATTTATAGAGCTGATTCTGAGTCCAAAAGAGGTTGGTGACAGGATGTTGAAAATATGGATGGTGGATGATGAAGACTGATGTAAACTGATTAGCTTCACTTGTTGGAATTAAGTGAAGGTGATTCTGGTGGTGAATGCAGGTGAGTTCTTTTCTCCACCAAGGGATGGGAGAAAACCACTCAAGAAGAGTCCATAACAGAGAACTAGCATTCTCAGGAGTGTCAAGATGTTGGCTCATTGCTTGGACTGGAAATACTAGTGTTGTAGCATAGAGAACCGTTATACACCATATGTACCATAACTCATCTTCAGAGATATCCTTAAATGGACTAACTGAAAGACCTGTAAAAAACAAACAGTCAGGATGAAAATGCATGAAACTATCAGGACTGGTTTGGTGGACTTTAAACATATAGCGATGGATAAATTTCTGGGGGAAATCTTTGATCTGATTAAGAGTGGTGAAGGTAAGATTTAAAGGAAAGGATTTCTGGATAAAAGCTTGGTTCGGTAAAGAGGTCGTCATGGCTATGACAGGAAAGTATGTTTGAGAAGTGATTAGTGAGATTTTGTGCGGTCTGGACAAGAGGTCAGGCATGAGATTTTGATTTCCCTTTATGTGTTTTACTGAGAAGTCATATTGGGAAAACTAATTTTTCAATCTCAGTAGTTGTTTATTAGGGAGGGTTCGGTTTTTAAATTCAAGGATCTTGGGGAACGGAGAGTTGTCAAGACATATATGAAAATGACGACCAATCATATGGAACTCGAATTTTTTAATTCCATACTTAACAACTAAGATCTCTTTATATATCACATGGTAGTGCTTCTCAGAGTCCTTGAATTGCCTGCTGGCATGGGCACAAAAACGTTCTTTGCCATCTATCAATTCGAGTAAAATGGCGCCCCAGTATTCGTTGCTAGCATCGGTTTGTAGAATTCTTTGACCAGTGGATGGAATCTTTAAAGTTGGTGGATTTTGAGTGATCAGCTTTAGGTGTTGGACAACAGATGTCTGATCTGGATCCTAAAGGGGGGACTTCTTCTACAACATTTTAGATAGTTGGCTCGTATAAACAGATACATGTGGTAGGAAATCCCGAAGATAATTAATTATCCCGAGAAATTGTTGGATCTATTTTTTGGTCAGGTGCTCATCTAGAAAGTGTAACAATTCTTGTGTTATATGGGGACCTAGACTGTAGTATCCATCTTCGAGGATCATGCCAAGAAACGCAATTGTGGAGTGGCCTAGGGTACTTTTCTTTTCAGAAAGCATAATATCGTGGGATTCCACTAGGGTGAGGAAGTGGTCCAACAATTTTTGGTGAGTCACGTTGTCTTTGGAAAAGAGGAGGATGTCGTCAATATAGACCAGTGTGTGATGGAGGATTGGCTCAAAGATTTTAGTCATAGCTTTTTAAAAAAGAGAAAGGGCTATCTTTAAGCCAAAAGGCATGACAATCCACTGATAATGACCATTGGGTATGCAAAAAGCAGTTTTATGTCTATCACTGGGATCAATGCCTAGTTGCCTAAAACTTGCCTTAAGGTCAAATTTTGAGAATACCTATGCATCATTGAGGTGGATGAACAAAGATTGGATTTTGGGTAAAGGGAACTTGTCATCTTAAAGAAAACAATTTAAGGGTTGGTAATCAATGACAAGTCTCTTCTTTTTCCGAATGATTTTAGATCGTTTTTCCACATAGAATGCTTGATACACCCAGTCTGATTTGGTGGGTTCAATGAGACCTTGTTGGAGTAGATATGAACATTCTTGTTGACCCAATTTAAGATTTGTAGGAGACATACCTGGATGTGTGGCTTTGGTGGGATTAATATCTTCGTTAAGCTTGAAGGGAAGCTTAATGAAGAATTAAGTATTTTTCCAGAGAAGGTTTGAATGACTGAATTCGGTATGGGATTCTGGACAAAAGGGGAGAAATTTTTTTATGTAAGGCTGGTATGATGGTGTAGTCTCTGAAAGTATATAGAGACGTAAAATATTTGTATATGGCTTGAATTGTCTTTTATAGGAGACTCCTGCAGCTGTGATCTGCAGTCTTTTGGATAAGGCCAAAAGATCAAAGCCCATCAGTAAATCCTTATCTAGAAGCTCTGAGCCAATAATCTTTGACCATATGACATAATTTGGAAATATTTGTACCCCAATAGGAGCCTTAATGATAAGGCTGGTTTGAAAGATCTAGCCATCTGCAGCTCTAAAATTTTCAATATGTTTTACCCAGCAGTTTAGAGGGTGGATTGAAGGGTGTAACATACCTTTTTGGGCACCAGTGTCTATGAATCCAATGACAGAGATGGGTTTATGGAATTTTAAAAGGAGAATATGGACTGAGATAGAGGGTATGGATATGGGAGACTGAGCAACAGATGCTCGGAGAATGTGGACCATGTCGATTCTCTGGACCTCTTCTGAGTTAAAGGCAGAATCTGTATATGTCTCTTCGGGAGCAAAGATTGTTTCTTCATTGGCACTCTCTTGTTCTGAAAAATAGGACTCAATATCATCATGGGCAGATATGACAGAGGAGGTTTGTAAATGATGGAGAAGACGACTGGACTTTGCCGGCTTATTTGGGCAATTTTTTACAAAATGCCCTTTCTTTTTGCATATGAAACAACGACTGTTTTTTGGGTTCTTAGAAGAGAATGGATATTTCCATTTGAAGAACTGGTAGGTTTTCTTTGGTCTGGAATAAGACTTCTTTTTGGAGAAAACTTTTTCGGAATGGGATTTTTTTTTTTAGGAGCAGATGCAGTCTTTTTCATCTTTACACTTAATCTTCAGATGAGGCTTCTTGCAAGCACTTTTGAATGGTTGACGGTTTTCCATCAAGTCTTTGAAAAATTCTTTTTGTTCACATAGACGTTCAAAGCAGCTCATTGCTAGTTGATAGATTTTCCCAAAAGACAGGTTGGAAATGTCTAATTGGTGGAGGTTTACTTGCTGTTGTAATTCAGGCTGAAGTTCTTTTGGCAAAGAGGCTACAAATACATGTTTGAGTGTTGGGTCATTAAACCCATTTAGTTTATAGAACAGGGTTGACATGCGCTTGTAATGATAATCCAAATCTTTTTGTTGAAGCGAACAACACTTCATTTGAAAATATTCTTTTTACGCCAATTCATTTGCTGGGACCGCTTCTCTGATGAATTGTTCATACATGAGGCCTAGTGCTGTGGCCACGTTAGGAATTTGCATGAACTGCAATTGTCTGTATTGACCAAGACTGTTGAACCAGTCTCTTAGTGAACTAAGAAATCTGGAACTAAATTCTCTTAGGACTGATTATACTGATAAACCAGGCCTGAGCATTTGGACGTCGATCCAGGCCGTAAATTCCTATAACCTTGAGGGCCATTTCGCCTTAGAAATGTCATCAAGAGTGAACCAAGGACTATTTGAGGGTTTAGGAGTCGTGTTAGGTCGATTAGGAGGAACTGTGCTCGTTTTATCTGATTCCTCCACTATGGGTGTATCAAGTGGGAATTCTGATGGAGAAGGATCATTGGAACCAGTGGATGGTATGGCCATAAGCAATTTGGTAATATCAGCAAATTCAGCTTCCAAATCTGAGGCAGAATCGAATTCATTTACTAATTTTGATCCAGAATTAGAAGTTCAGAAGGAGAAGTTAAGTGCAGTAAATGGACTGAATGGGCAGCATATAGTTGACTGGGTTGGGTAGGATGTTTATCCTTAGCTTGTGGGGGAGGATTTGAATCTGGAGGAGTGTCTACTCTGGTTGGTTGTTTAGGAGGTGTTGTAGAGGAAGATGGTACAGAGGTTGAGGCTTGTGTTTTTTAAGAGGACTGAAATAACTTGTAGATAAGGCTGAATGTTTTGGAATAATCATAGGGTTTTCCACATAAGGACGGAGTGCAAAAAGGTGGATACGTATTTAGGGATGTATGTCTGGGCAAAGGTTATGTAGGAGCAAACATCGAAGGTTGCTGTTTTTTAGAGTCAATTCTAGATAATTCTGCTTGGAGTTTATGAATCTCAGCTTCTTTTTGATCAAATTCAGGACCCTAGTATCGTTGTTGGATCATCTTCCTGAGTTCAGAGTCAAGTTGAGTAACTCTGTTCTTGAGATCAGTATACATCTGTTCAAGCTGGGCAGTAATGTTGTCAATTTTTTTATCTGTGTTCTAAACCTGAGTTGCAACCGATTGAACCCTATGATCAAGGTTTTACAAAACAACATTTTGTGTTATTGCATTCTAAGTCTGCCAATTGAGGACGACTTCAAAAGGGCGAGGTTCTTCCAATTGTCCAGTACGGGTAACTGGGGATTGTACATAAGGTTGTGAGGAAACCTTTGTACTTGGATCAGTTTGTTTTCCAAGTGTTAGAAAGTGTGTTTGGTATGAAGATGAAGAACTTGAAAACATCATACAGGGAGAAACCATAGGTGGACTAGGGGGTACACATGTTTGAGGTTTGCAAGAAAAAGCATGCATCTTTTGCAAGTATTTGAGCCCTTTGTTATAAACTGGTAAGGGACGTTGAAAGTCAAGTTCATCTGGCATGTGAGGAGGGTAAGTATGACATGGGGTGTTTGCAAAAACAAGTTTTTTTCTTTTTCTTTCGTCTCCGCCGTACAAGATAATCGTCGTCTAAATTATAATCATCCAAACAGCAACAGCCGGGGTCACACGTATGGGCCTCAGAAGTGTCCCATAAGAAATGGCCATTGAGTTTGGCAGGATAGATGGGATATCCATCTATTTTGAAAGCAGAAATGGGAATATCCTCCTGACTTGTGGAAACAACAGTAATCATCGAGGAGTAGGAAAAAGAAAGTCTTGGGGCTTGTTCTGCAGGAGGCTTAAAGGTCATCCGGACAATTCCATTTGAACGATTTTCATGAGAGGCTTCTGAAGTTTGGACAGGCTGAGAGTTTTAGTGGAACTGCTCATAATTAGAAAGCCATTCAAGTGGCATGAGCTTGAGCAGATCTTGTTTTGGGATCTGTACGATGGTTGGTACAGACTCTGTATCAACTAAGATCATTAAAGCCTCAGCTGATGTATGTGGAGTTGGCAGATCAAGAGCATGGTTATGGAGTCGGTATACCAACTGATGGTGTAGCGTTGCCATCTTGGATGATACAATTTGTTCAGCTCCCTGAAGCTGGATCTGAACTCTTAAAGTTATGGGTAGATTGGGATCTTGAAGAGAGATGTTGAAATTTGGGTAGAAAGTAAGTAGTTCGCTTCTAGCATGAAGAGTTGTGAGGACAGTGCCAATAACAGCATGTTGGTATTCTTTAAAACGGGTATCAAAAAGGGCTAATCGAGCAGTTACTGGTAAGCCTTTTCGGCCATGAAGGGTGAGGATTAGTCTAATACCCCGAAGGTGAAGGTGAGTATAACCTTCCCGTTTCCAGGTGGCTATAAGCTCAGAAGGTATTTCATGGGTTACGTATTATTCTGCTTTGGTGGACTAAATTGAACATTGATCCAATCGGGAAGACTGGATGTATTCTTTTAGAAGAGGTCGTTTGGTCCAGATGAGAGTTTTGATACCTCGGGTAAAAGAATTTGGTCGTTTGTAAAGATGGTATAGGTTAATTAAGGGCATGGATGATTCACTTATCTGAGCTGACTCTGGAATATAGGAGTATTCACCAAGTTTTCTATTTTTGAGGCTGTATGTTTAGAACATGAGGATGTGAGAGAAAGAGTAGATGAAAGAGTAATAGGATTAGGGGCAATAGAGGATTCTGAAGATGATGATGCCATGATAGATGAGAAAGTGCTTTCTTGTTATCACTGAAGGAATAGAAAAACTTATCACATTTACCACTTCCGTGGAAAACCGGGCTATGATATTAAATTAAGATTTATAAAATTCGCATGCAAGTTAATAGTTGTTCATCTGTCCTCTAAACTACCAAATAAATAAACTCTCATAAATTTTTCTAACTCTTTGTCATTTACTCATTATCGAGAATATCATAAACCTTCTTTTGTGCTCAAGTAATTAACACAATACCAATGGGCTTCATTAAAAGAAAACAACATTTTCACTCTAAAACTCATTAAAAATTACATTTTTAACCCATGTACCGAGCTTTAGGCTAGTGACTCCCAGACTAGTTAGCCTTAGGGCACTAGGTGTTAAGATACCTCTATGGACTTAATTACTAGGGTCTTTAATAAATAAGAAAACAATATATCTATAACACATGTAGCGAGCTTTAGGTTAGTGACTCCCAGACTAATTGGCCTTAGGGCACTAGGTATTAAGACACCCCTACGAACTTAATTATTCGGGTTCTAGATATAACAAAATTAAACACATTCAATTTTTTCTTTTTTTCTTTTTTCTTTTTTTTTGGGCAATATACACTTCTACTACCTTACATATTATCCCTAATAAATCAAAAGAACTAAATGCTAAAAAAATTTTCTTACAACCCACTAGTATGTGTCATAGTGTGTGTGTGACAAATGATTTAATAATACATGTGTAAACAACAAAATGACTTAATAACCAAATAAAGAGTTCACAAATTTGAGTAATTCAAAGAAAACGAAAAAAAACAACTTACTATGAATTTTAAAATCAAAATATAATACAATAGGACTATTAAGATGCTTCTCAAAAGTTGTGACTCTTTACACAATCATCCTAGACACAATAAAATTTGTTGTTATTGGTTTTTTTGGATTTAAAAAATAAATATATAAACACACCTATTTACAATTTACATCAACTACCCCTTTCCCCCAATCAATGGCATTTTACATATTGTAAGATAATTAACAATATTAGCATACCAAGGCAGTTTGTTTATAGAAAACAAAAATTCATCAGGAAAAGAATCATTGATGAGTGTTGTTTCAATTGAAGAATCATTTGTAAGTCTTGAAAGATGATCTACAACAACATTTTCGGTGCCCTTTTTATCCTTGATTGTTAAGTTAAATTCTTGAAATAGCAAAATCTACCGTATTAACCTTGGTTTGGCTTCCTATTTCGACATTAAATATCTCACAGCAGCATGGTTAGAATAAACAATAGTATTAAATACGAACGAAATTTATCCAGTGCAAATATTACAAGAAGTAGTTCTTTTCAGTTGTGGTGTAATTCATTTGCGCACTATTCAAAGTCCTACTTGCGTAATAGATAACAAAGGGCTTACCTTCCTTTCTTTATCCCAGAACAGCACCAACAGCATAATTACTAGCATCACACATTAGCTCAAAAGGCAAAGACCAATCAGGGGGTTGCATTATTGGAGTTGATGTCAAAAGACTAGTTATTTTTTCAAAAGCTTGTTGACAATCATTAGTCCATTCAAAGGTGTGTCTTTTATTAAGAGGTTACAAAGTGGTCTAGATATGACACTAAAGTCTTTTATAAATCTCCTATAAAATCCTACATGTCCTAAAAAGGAACAGATTTCTCTAATTGTCTTTAGTGAGGGTAATTTTGAAATGACTTCAACTTTGGCTTTGTGGTGCAAGACAATTTTAGAAGTGGTCATGAAATGACATTTTTCCCAATTTAAAACTAGTTCTTTTTCTTTGTACCTTTTCAAAACTCTTTCTAGATTATCAAGACATATATCAAAAGAATTACAAAATACAGTTAAATCATCCATAAAAACCTATAGATAATTTTAACCATGTCACTAAAAATGCTTAGCATGCACCTTTAAAATGTTGTAGGAGTATTACAAAGTCCAAAAGGCATTCTCCTAAATGCAAATGTTCTAAATGGGCATGTGAATGTGGTATTTTCTTGGTCTTCTAAGCCTATAGAGATTTGATAATAACTAGAGTAGCTATCAAGAAAGCAGTAGTAGGGATGTCCAGTTACTCTCTTAAGAATTTGGTCTAGGAATGAAAGGGGAAAAATGGTCTTTTCTAGTGTCATCATTTAATTTTTTGTAATCAATGCACATGCGCCAACTAGATGGAATTCGTGTTGGGATTGATTCACTTTTTTCATTTTTTACAACGGTTATTTCAGATTTATTTGTACTACATGTGTTGGACTTACCCATTTACTATCATAGATAAGATATATAATTCATATATCTAGTAGTTTAAGGACCTCATTCTTTACCACTTCTTTAATATGAGGGTTTAGTCTTCTTTGTGGTTGACGGGTTGTTTTGGCATTTTCCTCTAAGTGTATTCGGTGTGTGCAAATTAAAGGATTAATGTCTTTTATGTCTTTTAAAGTCCAACCAAATGTAGTTTATGCCTTTTTAGTATAGACACTAACTTACCTTTTTTATCATGCGTGAGTTGGGAAGAAATTACCACCGGATATGTTTGCTGCTCTCCAAGATGGGCATACTTCAATTCTTCTGGTAAGGGCTTTAATTCGAGCTATGGTGCTTCCTCTTCGTTTGGTTCTTCAGGTTGTACAGTATCTTTAAAGTTCGATTAGTCATCGTCACCTGTAAGTACCTACATAGAATCAAGTGTAGAGCATATGTTAGCAGTATCACAATTTAATTCTTTACTTGATTCAAAAGAACCAGTAGAAAACAAAATTATCATCCTGAATGTGTTCCTCAATGATTGGCTCGATGAGATCAATCTCCTCATTCTCATTATCATCATCTTCTTGGTGGTGAGGTTGTTTACACATGTTGAACACATTGAGTTCCAATGTCATATTGCCGAAAGATAAATTCATTACTCTATTCCTGCAATTAATCAAAGCATTAGTAGTAGCTAAACATGGTCGACCCAATATAACATGAATTTGTTTGCATTTATTAGCAATTGGCTCTGTTTCCAAAATAATAAAATCCATAGGGTATATGAATTTATCGACTCAGACTAATACACCTTCAATTATTCCTTTTGGAACCTTAATCGATCTATTAGCAAGTAAAAGAGTAGTAGAAGTTGGTTTTAACTCACCAGGATTGAGTTGTTGGTACATTGAGTAAGGAAGCAAATTAACATTGGCACCAAGATCAAGTAAAGCATATCCAATTTTATGATCCCTAATAATGCAAGAAATAGTTACAAGGACAACCAGGATCCTTATATTTCAAAGCACTATTGGTTGAGAGAATGGAACTTACTTGTTCTGCTAGAAAAAGCTCTCTTTTGCACTTTATGTTTTCTTTTCACCGTGCACAGATCTTTTAGAAATTTAGCATAAGAAGACATCTGTTTAATGACATCTAGCAGAGGAATGTTGACCTTTGTTTAAAAACTTTATAAATTGCTGGACTATGGGTTGATTTTTTTGGCTTGATTAGTGCTTGAGGAAATGAGGGTACATGAGGAGAGTTAGTTATTTCTTCATGGTCTAAAGGTTATTAAATCTTTACTAGTTTCACAAAGGTCCAGGATATTTTTTTTCGATAACTTTACCAGCACTAGGGATGGCAATGGGGAGGGGAGGGGAGGGGACCAACATCCCCGCACCCATCCCCGATGTTCTTCATATATCCCCGTCCCTATCAGAATTTTTTGAAGGGATCCCCGTCCCCTCCTCGAATAATAAGAGGGGATCCCCGAAGGGTTCCCGATCCCCGAATAACTGATATATTTTTTTTATTTTTGAACTTAATTTAATCATATTAAGATAAAAATTTAAACAAAGGTAAGGTTTGACAATATATCTTAGATTAACATTAATTCAATACAAAAATTACACTAAAAAATATAAATAATTAGAATAATTATCTTCCTCAACTTTTATAATCCTATAATAAAAAGAAATTACTTGGATATCAATAATGAAATAAATGAAATGGGTAATATATTGAAATTAATATTTTTAACAAAAGCATTTACTCATATATCTCATACTCATCCTATTCCTCCTCGAGGAATGTTGGAAATTGAGAGATGTAATCAGGTTTCAAATCTAAAACAATAAAAATAATATATTCAATATGACTCATAATCTAAAATAGTTTTGGGTCAAACCCTTTGAAATAAGGTATGATCAAATAGTAGTTTAGGATTACAACTAGTTAACCAGGCTTGAAATTTTTATAGTAGATGCGTATAAATATTTTGATATTTGTTATTTATACTAATATTTAACATTTTATAATTTAAATTTTATTATTCATTTATTAATAATTCTAAAAAATAAAATCAAAATAAAAAATTAATATGAGGAAATGGGGAAATGGGTAGGAATGGGGATTCCATCTCATCCCCGTCCCTTTCCCGAATAAGAAATTGGGTATAAAATTATCCCCATACCCTCCCTGAATAGGGAAAATCCTCAAGGGTCCCCGTGCTCGTGGGGATTTTTGCCATCCTTAACCAGCACGAAGGGTTATAACCGATTTGACTTGGCTCATATTTTGGTTTCATGAATTTCCCATTTGAGGATGTTATTGACACTTGGGGTTTGGTTCAGGTTGAGCATGAAACTTTCCTTTTTCATGCATGGTCAGAGCATATGTAAGTTTAGAGATAGTTTCTGTTAAATTGGTTAAGGTTTGCATCATTTGGTTATTGATCGACTCTTATTTTTCAATAAATGAACAAAGTGTCTTCCAGAGTTTTTCTTGGTGGTAGGACATATGGTGGGTAACTCTGGGGGTTTTGGAAATTTTGACGTGGAGGAATTGGTTGTGAAGGTTGTGCATGATTGTCATTCTCCAACTGAAATTTGGGTGGTTTCTTTAATCAGGATTGTAAGTTTGGGAGTATGGATTGAGATTTGGCCTTTTGAAATTGTCAACGACATTTACTTGTTCATGTAAACTTTCTCTCAGAGCTGGCAAGGTTAGACAGTTCAGCGTAGAATGGTCAGTAGAATCGCAAACATAACATGAAATATTTTAAACAGACTTTACATGATCATTCTTTTTCGACTCTGAGGCTTCGACTTTTCTAGCTAAGGATGCAAATTTGGCTTGAAAATCATGGTCTTCCCTAAGGTTATGCATGCCTCCACCAGATGGAGATGACTGAGGTTTACTTGATGGCTCATAAGAACCAATTGTATCCCAGTGTTGTGCATTTTCTGCTATATAGTCAAGATAATCTAATGCATCTTCAGGACTTTTATCTCTAAACTTACCATTACACATCATTTTAACGACTTGTCTACCTTGGGATGTTAATCCTTCGTAGAAATAAGACACTAATCTCCATGTTTCAAAACTGTGACGTGGGCAAATGTTAAGTAGTTCTTTAAAACTATCCCAACATTGGAAGAGGGTTTCTCTTGATTTTTGAGTGAAGGTGGTGATTTATCTTTTGAAAGAATTTGTTCTGTAGGGTGGGAAGAAATTTTTCAAAAATTGTACTTGCATTTCATTCTAAGTTCTGATAGATCCTGACCTTAACCCTAATTATAATCATGCTACAATTTTGATCAGTACATATGTTACAGACTTCCTCAAATTCCCTTAAATGCAAATATGGATTTTTAGACTCAAAACTATGAAAAGTAGGAAGAAGTTGAATGATACCAGGTTTGAAATTAAAACGTGATGCATCAGGAGGAAAAACTATGCATGATGGTGACCTTGTTCTAGTAGGATGCATGAAGTCTCTAAGGGTCCTAGGCTGTTCATGAAGATTTTGCAAGGCTTGCTTATCTTCGTGCTCTGAAAAATTTTCAGCTCCTATGTTAGTCATATCTAAGGGTGGTGAAGGTGATCTCCTAATTAATCTGCCACTATTTGTACGAGACCAACGACACATGCAATGCTAATGATGTCTACTAAACCAATGATACATAAAACGCTAAATGAAAATTGAAGAAATAAAAATAAACTGGAAATTAAATAAGTAAAAATGTGAAATAAAAATAAACAAACTGAAAATGAAAATAAATAAATTAGGTGGTGAAATCAGCCATAAAAATAAAGTAATTAAAGGAAACAATCAACAAAATATTAGGCAGTATTTTAAAATCAGCAATAAACAAAGAAATTAAAAGAAACAGTTTAGGCGTTATTTTAAAACCAACCATATAATAAAGCATAAAAATTAAACAAATTAATGTACAAGAATAAATAAACTAAAATTGAAATGTTAGGCGGTAGAACTGACCATGTAAACAAAAATAAATAAATTAACAAAATTTAAATAACAGTCAGGCGATAGAACCGACCATTTAAAATAAATGCGAAAAGTAAATTGTAGAAATTGAAAGAAATAAATTCGGTTTGAGGACTGATTTACAAAAGTTTCTAGGCTAAAATGAAGTTTCTCACAAAATTTATAGATAATGTTATAATTTGGAGAGAGGAGGGGTGCTAACTGAAGTTTTTCAAAAAGAGAATAAAATAAAATGATAGAAAGATAGTAATGACAAAACAACAAAAAAAAATAAAATAAAATAAAGATAAACTAACACCAAATTTAGAAAATTCTCCAGCAACGGCACCAAAAACTTGACACGATTCAAAAGTGTATTACTACCAAGTATAAGAGTGTCTAGTTATAATATAGCCGTGAGCCTGGGGTCGAACTACAAGGAATTTAAAATCTAGTTGTCAATTTGTTAAATAAAGAAAATTAATTGTGAGAAAAGAAATCATGGAAATCAATTTAAAAATATGTTAAGGTTACGAGATCCACTCTCAGTATTCAATCTATAATTTTAATACTCTCTCATTTTTTATATTTTGCCTCACTTTTACCAGTTAATTATTATATCATTTAATTTTTGACTACTTATGTGTGTGGATAAATATGAAATAAAGTACCTAATGTGCCACAACTGTATTAATGTGTCGACATTATGTCAAAATACCGTATAGATCCAAGAGAATTTATAAATTAGCATGACATAAAAATAACCAGAAAAGAATAAAATAAACTTAAAAACTCATTGAGAAGGTAATAAATTTAATAATTTGAAACTTTGAGCTTCCCCCTTCACCTCAGCTTAGTAAAATTAACCACTAATATTAAAAAAAAAAAAAAAACACTCCTTTTATTTGATAAACTTTTGAAATATATTACATGGAAATTGATTACACTAGAAAACAAGAAAAGAAAAGAAAGAAAGAAATTTCTTTTAAGCTCAACTCCACTCTCTTCAGCTCAACTCTATTAGCTCCCTTCTCAAATTGCTTCGCGCTCTGCATCTCTGGAATGCATTATCTTTATTTATTTTATTGTTATTATTATTATTATTATTATTATTATTATTATTATTATTATTATTATTATTATTATTATATATGTATGTATATTGAAGAGTGTGATGGTCAGAAGGCGTGATGGCCTCCTGACCATCACCATAATGCTTTTTTATTTTAATTACATCTCCTCGATAATGCTTCCAAATGGCTTCAGCAATCCTTCTTTGTTCACACTTTCAATTCTAATTCCATCTTCATTCTTGAAAAATATTTATAAGATAAAAATTAATATATTGCGAATTAATTTAACATAAAAATATATTTGGGGAGTATTAAGATAATTTAGAAATAATGATCGCATTAATCGACACAATAAGTGAAAAATTAATAATTTTATCCTTATTAAATGTACACTTTTTAGTGTCAATCAAGTCCTTTAAAATTTTGACATATGAAGGTACCTGCTTGACTGGATCTAACAGAGGAATGTTAACTTTCACTTGCTTAAGGATTTCATAAATTTCAGAAGAGTGGTTTGATTTCCTTAGTTTATTCAATGCATACGGAAATGGTGGTTCAGATGGAACAACAATTATTTCTTCACTAGGTGTAAGTTTATTTAGTCATTCCTCACCTTTTGAATCTTCATTGTCTTTATCTTCACAAGGTTCAGGAATAGATCTATCAATAACCTTGCCATTACGAAGAGTTATAACTGACTTGACTTGGTCCATGGGTGAATTTTGTGGAATCTTAGGATTTGGTTGTGGTTGAGTTCGAAATTTTCCTTTTTCTTGAATTATGAGTGCAGAAGCAATTTTAACAAGAGTATCTTTTAAATCAGAAAATGTTTATGCATTTTGATTGTTAATAACAAGAATAAATTGTATCTTCCAAATTTTTCCATGGTGGTGGAACATAAGGTGCATAAGGCTGAGCATTTTGAAAAATTTGTGGAGGTGGTGCTGGTGAAGATTGTGCATTATTATTATTCCTCCAACTAAAATTTGGATGATTTCTCTAACCAAGATTATAAGTTTGTGAATATAGGTTCGGCTTGTTAAAAGTGTTAATGGCGTTAGCTTGATCATTCAAACATTCTTTAAGTGCAGGCAAAGTGGGACAATCTTGAGTGAAATGATCATTAGAACTAAAAACATCACATGCAATTTTACTTGCTCACTTTTTTTATTCTCCAAAGCTTCAACCTTCCTAACTAGGGATGCACATTTTGGTCGTAAATCATGATCTTCCCTAAGGTTATAGATTCCTCCACTTGATGGAGATGGTTGTGGTTTATTTGTCGATTCAAAAGTACCAATAGTATCCCAATGTTGTGCATTTTTATCTAATTTGTAACGCCCAGTCCGAAATCCAAGGGCAAAAATGTCCACAACTCACATATGTATTTAAATAACTCTTTATCACTGATAAAATTCGAGCCTCAAATACAAAAGCCAGCGGAATAACTTAAAAATTTAGCCAAACCATCTACCATCCTTAATTCAAATCCATCTTCTCACTCCTCACGAATCAATCCTGACTTCTGGAAACTGAATCACAATAAACTATAATGAGCATAAAACCCAGAAAGCAAACTAGTTTTTCTTATACGAAAATACATACATACTTATACATAATGCAATGGATGATACGACATGATCTTTGGAAATACTGTAAATACATTCATCAAAATCTCTTTTTGTCGCTTTCAAACTTTCTCATTTTCTTTCAATAAAATATGTATCCTGCAATGTGGCACTTTGTGTTGTGCGTGGCACTTTGTGTTGTGCGTGGCACTTTGTGGCGCTCAGGCCTTCAAGAGGTGGGCCCCACACAACTTCAAGAGGTGATCCCCAGTGAAAAATCTCATAAAATAGAAATCTCATTTGCTCAAATCCACTTTCTCATTCATAGGAAACTCAATGCATTTTCATGCTCATGACAATGAACCATCACACATACATATGCCTATGTACATAATCACACACCCAATACATAACAACACATCACATAAACACATGGGCGGAGACATAGAAATCCATATTCATACATATCAAAATAGGCTTTTCACACAATTCAAACATATATATTGTTTATTGTGATTCGTTTGGAAATCTAGTTTACTTACCTCCTAGTATCCTCGAGTAACAAATGCACATCGATACCATCGGCCTCTTAATCTTGATTTCTCTAAACCTTTCTAAATTAAGGATTTCTCTACTCTTGTTATTATGACTTAGAATGGAAGAGAATAAAATTTCTAAGTTGCATTCAAAATAAAAGGTGGTGGGGGTATTTATAGGATTTCTTAAGGCTAAGGATGGCTAGGATTTTGTCTCCATAACTCTTGATCAATGGTTGAAGTTATCCTTCATAAATACCTTACTAGTTTCTAGAATTCTTATTTATCTTTACAACTTCTCTTACATCATCACTTATGTCATCTTTACTTAGAATTAAATACTTAAGTAAAGATGAGATTATCCTTCATAAATGTCTTGCTAACTCTAGAATTCCTTAACTTTCTCTACACTTCTTCTTACATCATCGCTTATGTCAATGCTTATGTCATCATTCCTTAAATTAAATATTATAAACTCAAGGGGCTTGTTAACTTAAAAAAATAAATTCTACTATATTTAAGAAAATTAAGGTATTACACTCTTCCCCCCTTAAAAGAATTTTGTCCTCAAAATTCACCTTTTGTTTTGTTATGCCCAAAAGAATCCATATCTCAAAATCAAGTATGACCAATAAATCCTTATAAAGACTCAAGCAAACACATCACGCTTGGTAAGGCCTTATTTTGTTCTTCATGCAAGTCACTCCAAATCAAGCATTGACTATCTTGAATACTTAATTCAAACAAATTAGTGTCTTGAACAACACATGAATTTGAGATGTGCTCTATTAACCCATTTAATGTTTCCCTTATTTTCTTTGTGTTTGCCCTCGTCATTAGACCTCCATAAATGCTTAACAGATCTTATGCAGCTTTAACAACTTGGTTCTCATCATTCTCCTTCTTTTGAAAGGATTTGTCTTTAAATCTTTACCTACATCAAAAGGAGGTAAATGAGCAACATTAAAGCTTGCACTTACATTATATTCACTTGGAAGATCCAACTTATAAGTGTTTTCATTGATCCTTTCATTCACTTGAAATGGTCCATCTCCCCTTGGAAGTAGTTTTGAGCACCTCTGAATAGGAGACCATTCTCATATGTAACCAAACTCAATCACCATGTTCAAATACAACTTTCTTACACTTCTTATTAGCTTGGTTAGTATATTGTTTGATTCTCTTCTCAATGTTTTTCCTTTTCATCGATGTGCCTAACAAAGTCAACTTTATACTTTCCACCTAAATTAATTCGCCTATTTATAGGTAAAAGAGTCAAATCCAAGGGAATTAATAGATTAAAGTATATTATATGCAAATTTTACTTGTGGTAAACATTCTTCCTAAATTTTCAAGTTCTTTTGTAGTATAATATGCGAAACATGATTCATTAGTCTCATGAAAGTGTTGGTGCATTGATTAATCCAAACGGCATTACTAACCACTTATATAAGCAATATTTTGTTTTCAATGTAGTTTTCCATTCATTACCTTTCTCATTCTAATTTGATGATATCCACTCTTAAGATCAATTTTGGTAAAACATAATAACCATAGATAATTTATTAAGTATGTAATTTAATCTATAAATGGGACGTCTTTATTTTATTGTGATATTGTTGATAATGCAGTAATCAACACATATCTTCTACGACCCATCCTTTTTAGGCACAATTAACATTGGAACCGCATAAGGACTCATACTTTCATGCATATACCCCTTCTCCATAAGCTCACTTACTTGCCCTTAATGTTCCTTTGTTTCCTTGAGATTGCTTCTATAGCCTGGCTTATTTAGAATTGATGTTTCAATTATGAAGTCAATTTGATGCTCAATTCTCATTGTTGGTGGTAGATATACATCTTCAAATTCATGTAAAAGAGAAATAATAACATTGGGCAAAGAAAGATTAAGTTCATTAGTATTTAAACAAGTTTGTTTGTACAGAAGTACAATCATAGGCTGTTTTCAAATTAAAGTTATTGAAAACGCAAGAAGAGAAACCGACAGGCC
>NW_006262022.1:14250329-14332943 GCF_000493195.1 Citrus x clementina
GATTTTCATTAAGTACAAAAGAGTATCTATTAGTATAACCATCATGAATAACATGTCTATCAAATTTTCATTCCCAAAAGAATACACCTTATGCATTGGCACACATAACCTCATCCTTATACTTCCTAATTGAGAATTAAACAATCACTTGCTTATTTACTTTAACTTCTCCAAAATCATTTAGGTATTGTAGCTTATACAGCCTAGGGTGTTTCAAAATTGTCAAATTCAATTTTTCAACTAAACTAGTGCTAACCACATTAGTACAACTCCTTCCAGCGATAATCATGCTACATACCTTATTACTGACATGGCATATAGCATAAAAAATGTTTTCACATTGTACCTTCTCATTTTCTTTGATTTGTAAAATGAGAGCTCTTTTTGCAATCAGAAGCTCTCCATCAATAGGATATTCAGCATTACTTATATCCTCCAAACATGGCATGGATTCATCATCAGAGTTACCTACAGTCTTAATATTCCTAACATCTTTCAAAATCATCCCTCTTTTATTTGGGCATTTAGATGTAGTATGGTCTATTCTTAAACACATAAAAATTTGATATCTCTATTTCTAGTAGGTTGGAAATTAGATTTACTTTAGTTTGATATGCTTCCACTCTTATTGTCTTTGGAGGTTTTAGCTTTAGGCTTAAAATTATGCTTCTCGTCTTTTTCGCTCCAATTCGGTTTCCATGTTGAAGAAGTCCCTAAATTTTGCTCAATTCATGTGAAGCCCTTCATCTTCATGTTGCTCCACTTTCATGACCATATGTACCATGTCATCTAATTCAACATAATGTTATAATTACATTATATTTGCAATATCATAATTGCAATAGTATCTTCTCAGTCCTCCTCTACATTAGCTCGAATCATGGCTATTTACATATCTTTTTGGTGGTCTTCAATGGTTTTAGACCCCTGAGTAAGGCTTTGTAACTTCTAAAATAAGTTCTTATAATAGTAACTTAGAATAAATCTTTTCCTCATAATAGCCTTCATATCTTCCCATGTCTTAATAGGCCTTTCATGATTTCATCTCCTTTTCAAAACATGTTGATCCTACCAAACAATAACATAGTCAGTGAATTTAATGGCAACCAACTTTATCTTTTTCAATTCAGAATAGTTATGACAATCAAAAACTAGTTCCACCTTCTTCTTCCACTCTAAATAAGCTTTAAGATTGCTTTTTCCGAAAAGAAAGATGAAATCTTTAACTTAATGCTTTCTATATTGTCATCAACTCTATCTCTATATCCACCCTCTCTATTTTTATTCCCTCGCCCAAATTTACTTAAATTAATATGAATATAACAATCTTCTTTATCTAGGTCTTCCCTACAGTCATCTTCATCAACATACTCACATGGATTTCTCTCTCTTTGTTGCACATTAGGAGCTTTAGGTGGATGCCCTTTTAGTTAACTAAATTCAACTTTATCTATCCTCTCATTCACCTCATAAAACGTCAATTCCAAGCATTCAAATTAAAGTTCTAAGGACCTAAAAAAGAGTCTAAAGTCTATCTTTTCCTAAGCATCACTGGAAATAAAATGATTTTTATCTTGAGACATATTGGATAACCTGCAAAATAAAGTTGGAAAACCTCACGAATACTCTCTTATGTGTTTCCATTCAAGATCGATAGCACTTAGACTCATTGATGAGATTGAGGATGAAACTATCACAAGCACGTGGCATGAGGTATATTCAGATATTCAAGTTCTCATCGGACCCATTACAAGAGCTCGAGTAAAGAAATTTAAAGAAGCACTTAATGGATTGATTTAAGCAACTTGAGCTCAATCAAATTCGTGGAGGACCGTTGAAGGAATCGCACATGATAAATGCATGATTCAGGACTTCAATAATCACTTCCATGAAACAAGAAGTTGGGTTGCACATTATGGTGGGAAAATATATTATTTTCCTTTTTTTATACTTTCCCGTTTCTTGAGGAGGCTATTAGAGAAACAAACTAGTTATTTCTATTTTAATCACCTAGTTTCCACTTTAATTTATGTAAGGCATTTAAGCTAATTAGGATTCCAATTTGATTTAGATTATTTTCTATTTACTTAGTTTAGGATTTTGATTTGATTTAGATTCTTTCCTATTCGCTTAGATTAGGATTCTGATTTGATTTATATTCTTTTCTATTTGTTTAAATTCATATTTCGATTTGATTTTGGTTTAGGATCTATTTCCAAAAATTCTTGTAATCAACCCTATATAATGTACTCGTATCCAATAAATAGAGATCGGTTTTGATGAAATTGGTGAGAGAGTTAATTCTCTTTGGTTCTTATACAAACTCTTTGAAGTTATTAGATTTCTATGGCGTTCAAACTCTTGACTTATCAATCAGACCATCCATAGCTGATTGTGGCATCTTCACATACCAAGGTTCGTGCTTTCATTAAGCATTGGGTTGAGGTTCCATTCAATTCATAGTTTAGATTCGATCTTGGGGACTAAATTGGTTAGGGTCGCGTCATTTTTTGACGACGTTTGTATCATTTGGTATCAGAGCCTAAGCACCAAGGTTAGATCCATCTATTTTTATTGTTTTTCATTCTTGTACTTTAGTTTCTATTCTTTAATCCTAAGATTCTTTAGGTTTAGAACTCTTACCCTTGTTCAATATCTATCTTCTGCAAGTATGCTGTACTTGCCTTAAAAAAGGATCCTGTGCACCAGAAAGCTAGTCAGGCTGTCATTCTTTCTTTGTTCTAAGACAATAGACGAAACCTTGTCTTTAGACTAAGTGACCAAAGAGAGTCTGTGTCTTTTTGTGTTACCAACTGGGGGTAACGAAAATGATGTGGTTATAAAATACCAGACATTTCATATCTCATGATGACCTAAGAGCATAGACAACCCAAAAAGACACAGACTCTCCTTGGTCACTTAGTCTAAAGACAGGTTTTCATTTATTGTCTTAGAACAAAGAAAGAATGACAGCCTAACTAGCTTTCTGGTGCACAGGATCCTTTTTCAAGGCAAGTGCAATAAACTTGTATAAGATAGATATTGAACAAGGGTAAGAGTTCTAAACCTAAAGAATCTTAGGATTAAAGAATAGAAACTAAAGTTTTAGTTATCCATAGGGTGGAATATTGAAACTTTGAAATGTTATCTAAAACTGTCCTTCTTCCTTATTAAAAATAACTCTCCTTATATAAAGATAAGGAGAAGAAAAGACAAAAGTTGGATCAAGATCATTCCAGCTGGCACACATATTTTACAAAAGTAGGTAGGGCTCACTGGAACAGTAGTGGCTGACAAAAGTAAAGTGCATAATTACATAAGGACAAACAACTTTAAAAAGTTAAAGCATAAAGCACACAGTACTTTATTTTACATTATTACAAAGTGACAAATCTCTTTAAAGAGATATTGACGCGTCTTCGGATGAGGAGGAATATGTCTCGTTAGGACGATTAGGGTCTTTGTCTTTCTCGAAGATATTTTCTGCATGAGAACATCTTGAAACACATGGCCAAAGGCAATATTGACCTTTTGGTGATTGAGGATCTAGCTGAGGAAAATGATCAGGTTGAGAGGAAAATGGTGGATATGGAGAAGAGGATGATCCAGGGAATTCATATGGTGATGGTGAAGGTATCGGGGTAAAATTCTTATAAGGATCTTGAGAATCTTGGAATAAAAAGTCAGTGTAGTCTGGCTTTTCTTCTTTTATAATGATTCATCGGTTGGGTGGCTGAGAATGTAAGGATGGTGTGGGGATCATGAACATTTTATGTTTTGTTCCAAGAGATATGTAGAGAATATCTGGTTGATCAGGAGGAATATGGTTAAGTTCCATGAGGAAGTTCTTTAAGGAAGTCTTGATTTGAAAATCTTATTCAAGACAGGCAATGTGAGGAACAGTGATCCATTCATAACTCTGATTTTGTGTCCAAAAATCTTTGGTTTGAGGATGCTGGAAGTATGGACGGTGGATAATAAAAACAATAGTGAATTATTTTCCTTCTTGGTCTAGAAGCTCTAGAAGACGATGTGTGTCAGCAATCTGTTGTAGTTTTTTGCGCCACCATGGTAATGACGAAAACCACTCAAAGAGAGTCCAGGTAAGAGAAGTGGAGAGCTCTGGATGATTGAGCTTATTGAGGAGGGGTAAAACTAGGAAAACCGGTTTTGTGGCATACAGAACAGTAAGACACCAGATATACCAAAGTTCATCTTTAATAATATCTCGATGTGGTGTGATTACTAATCTTGTGAGGAAAAGGTGATCACGATGAAAACTGGGAAAAAACATAGGTTCTTTACTCGACATGTAGATGTTCATAAAAAACCTAAAAATAAATTTTCTGGCAAAGTTTTGGATCTGGTGAGGTGATTGAAAAGTCATGTTGAGTGGGAAAGACTTCTGGGTGAGGGCTATTTTAGGTAGTGAACTAGCCATTGCGATAATTGAGAAGGAAATCTGAGAAGTGATACAAAAGAACTGGGGAGGTTTTGGCTTTAGAGGTATGGATAGTAAGTCTGGGATGAGGTTATGATCTCTTTTTATATGCTGGACATGGTAATCATATCTTGAGAACCACTCTTTAAGCCGAAGTAAGGTTTTCTCTAGAACAGTCTTCTGTTTAAAGTTCAAGATATTGGGAAAAGCTGAATTATCCAGTCAGATCAAGAATCTATGGCCACTTAAATGGAATTCAAATTTCTTGATGCTATTTTTTACGGCTAAGATTTCTTTGTAGACTGTGTGATAATGCTTTTGTGCATCAGGGAATTGTCCATTAGCATAGGCAATAAAGTGCTCTTTTCCATTACAGTCTTCAAGGAGAATGACCCCCCATGATTCATCACTTGCATCTGTTTGTAGAATCCTTTTGCCATCTGTGATAAGCTTTAAAGGTGGCAGATTCTGGGCAATCTGCTTTAATTGCTTTACAGCATTTGTGTGGATATCTGACCAGGATGGTGGATTCTTTTTGAGAAGTGAAGACAACTTGCTTGTATGGTGATTGACATGTGGCAGGAAATCTTGAATATAATTGATAATTCCAAGGAATTGTTGGACTTGCTTTTTGGTAAAGTTACTTTTGGGAAAGTGGAGTAACTCTTGTGCAATATGGGGTCCAGGCTGATAATAACCGTTTTGGATTTTCATGCCAAGAAAGTCAACAGAGGTTGTCGCAATCATACTTTTCTTGTCAGAGATCATGATTCCATGTTCTTGAATGATTTGAAAAAACTGTTAGAGTAACTTGTGATGTTCATCATGAGTACCTGAAAAAAGAAGCAAATCATCAATGTAAACAAGGGTATTGTGAAGAATAGGTTGAAAAATGGTGGTCATGGCCTTTTAGAAGATAGAAAGGGCAGTTTTGAGGCCAAAATGGAGGATAGTCTATTGATAATAGCCATTTGGGATACAAAAGGCAGTTTTGTATCTTTCAGATGGATGAATGCCAAGTTGCCAAAATCCAGATTTCAAATCGAATTTTGAAAAGATTTGAGCATTTTTGAGGTGAATGAAGAGGGTGTGTCTGTTGGGTAAAGGGAACTTTTGGTCTTGGAGAAAATTATTGAGTGGTTGATAGTCAATGACTAGTCATTTTTTTCCACGAAGGATTTCAGACATTTTTTCAACATAAAAGGCTTAGAAAGCACATTGAGAATTTATGGGCTCAATGAGGCCTTGTTTTAGCAATTGGGCACATTCTTGTTGGGCCAAGAGAAGGTCTTGGGGAGTCATTCCTGTGTGGGTGGCTTTGGTTGGGTTGCTATCTTCATTTAATTTAAAAGGTAAGGAAATGAAGAAATTCAGGTTTTTCCACAAGGGTTTTGGATGGGTAAAAAAGCTATGATTTTCTGGACAATTTGAGGATTTGGTCTGTAATAGCCTGGTATATGGGTGGTGAATTGGCTAAAGAGTAGATCTTTAGAGTGTTGGTGAAGGGTTTAATCATGGATTTGTAACAGAGACTAGAGGAAGTAATCTGGACATTTTTTGCCTAATGTAGGATGTCAAAACCTACAAGGAGATCTTTGTTTGGCAAAAATGAACCAATTAGTTTTATCAAAACAATACAATTAGGAAATAACTGGATTCCTATTGGATGTTTAGTAACTAATTTAGTTGTCAAGATCTTTCCGTCAGCTGCTTTAAAGTGTTCCTCCTGAGTTTTCCAATACTCAGTATGAAGAATAGCAGGATTGAACATACTTTGCTGAGCACCAGTGTCGAAAAAACCAATGGCTGTGATAGGTTTATGATATCTGGAAGGGACAATTTGGATTTTGACAAAAGGTATGGGTATGGTATGGTCATGGATTAGAATGGAGGAAGGTTGGACTGTGTAGGTTGGTTCAAATTCATAATTGTCTGAATCACTGGATTCTGTTGGTAAAGCAAAGATTGTATCATCATTTGGCTCTTCTTGTTTAGAGAAAAAGTGTTCAACTTGATTTGTGGTTGGGGAAAATTCTGTAGTGGATTCCAGGTGTTGGATAAGTTTTACCGCCTTCTGAGGTTTGACAGGGTAGTCTTTGGCAAAATGGCCTTTCTTTTTGCAAATGAAACATCTGCTTTTCTTTCTGTTAGAAAAATCTTTTGAGTGAGATTGCCTTTTCCTGAAAAAGCAAAATTGTTTAGTACGCCGTTTCCTGGATGGAAATGAGAATATGAATTTCTTGAAATGAGACTTTTTATTTGATGAACAATCACACTGTTTTGGATCTTTACATTTGATAGTCAAGTAAGGCTTTTTGCAAGTAGATCTGAAAGGCTCTTTGTCTTTGATAAGTTCCTGGAAGAATTTCTTTTGTTCACACAATTTGTCAAGACATCCCATAGCAATCTGGAATAATTTTCCCAATGATAATGTGTCAATGTTGAGCTTGTGAGCAACTAACTGACGTTGGATCTCTGGTTGTAATTCTTTTGGAAGAGAAGCCAGAAATACATGTCTAAGTGTAGCATCATTGAATCCATTTAGCTTATAATAAAGCAAAGACATCCGCTTGTAGTGGTAATGAAGATATTTTGTGTTGAGAGAACAACATTTCATGTTGAGATAATCACGTCTTGCGGCTTCAAAAGTAGCACTTGGTTCTCTAATAAATTGATCATGGAGAAGGGCTAAAGCCTGAGAGACATCGGGAATCTGAATAAACTGAAGTTGTCTATATTGTCCAAGACTGTCAAACCAATCTTGAAGAGAACCCGTAAACTGTGTACTGAATTCTCGTAGAACAGATTAGGTTGTTGCATCTGGAGCTAACATTTGGAGATCAATCCAAGCAGACAACTCTTGTAATCTTTCTCTCCATTTTGTTGGAGGGATATCATCAAAAGTAAACCATGGTCCATTTGAAGGTTTGGAGACTTTTGGCTGAGGTGGAATGGACTGAGAAGATTCACCAGTTTTGTGATTTTCTTCATCAGTGTCAATAGTTTCAGTGCGTGGAGGAAGTGACTGAGCTATCTTTTTTTAGCTACTTGACAGCTTCTGTTTGAACCGGACCCCATAGTGGAGTGTGCTTTTTAAGCATACATGATAGTTGACTGGTGTGGACCGTAACTTTTGGAATAAAGTCTCTGACATAATTAACAATTCCAAGGAACTGTTGAATTTACTTTTTGGTGAGATCAATGTCTGGAAACTTTAATAATTCTGCTGCAATGTGTGATCCTGGATGGTAGTGACTATCTTTTAAGACCATGCCAAGAAAATCAATAGATCCATTTCCTATGTTTCTTTTCTTTTCAGAAAGCATAATGTCATGTGTCTGCACGATTTCCAAGAAATCTGAAAGGAGTTGTTGATGGGTTTGGTGGTTATGGGAAAACAACAAGATATCATCAATGTAGATTAAAGCATGATGGAGAATCAGAGAGAAGATCTTAACCATTGCTTTTTGAAATAATGAGGGAGCAACTTTGAGACCAAAGAGTAGGATTGTCCACTGATAATGAGCATCAAGGATACAGAAGGCTATTTTGGGACGGTCTTCTGAAGAAATGCCAAGTTGCCAAAAACCAGCTTTAAGATCGAACTTTGAAAATACCTTTGCACTTTGAAGATGAATGAACAGGGATTGGATCTTTGGAAGAGGAAATTTATCATCTTTAAGGAAAGCATTGAGTGGCTGGTAATCAATAACTAATCTCTTTTTTCCACGAACCAATTCAGATCGTTTTTCAACATAGAAAGCTTGACAAGCCCAATCTGAGTAGTAGGTTCTATGAGACCTTGCCGAAGCAATTAAGTGCATTCTTGCTTGGCGAGAGAGAGATCAGATGGAGGCATTCCTGGATGTGTAGCTTTTGTGGGATTAACATCTTTATTAAGTTTGAAAGGGAGATGGATGAAAAACTGTTCATTTTTCCAAAGTGGTGATGGATGAGTAAATTGTGAGTGATTTTCAGGACAAAGTTCAAGGAACTTTTGAGAAATAGAGGTATAAGGGGGAATTGTATCTGACAATGTATACAGACGGAGAACATCTGTATAAGGCATAAACATTTGTTTGAATTTAATTCTTGTTGGCGTAATGAAGAGATTTTTTACCAGTTGGAGGATATCAAATCCTATAAGGAGATCTTTGTCTGGTAAATCTGAACCAATGATTTTTTGCCAGATGATACAGTTTGGAAAGAACTGGATACCAATGGGTTTTTTGGTAATGAGTGAGGTTTCAAAAATTTTTCCATTTGCAGCTCTGAAGTATTCAGTATGGTTTTCCCAATAATCAGGAGAAAGGATTGTAGGGTTGAGCATACTGCGCTATGCGCCAGTATCAAGAAAACCAATAACTGAGACAGGTTTATGGAATTTAAAAGGGATGACTGAAATTTTTACCGAAGGACCAGTAAGTTTGGAATGAATCTGGTTAATTTCTTGAATAGTAGAGATCACAGAAATGTCATCTGTTTCTGAATCTATTGATTTAGCAAGAATAAAGGCTGTATGATCATCTTTCTCTGACTGTTCTGAGAAGATGGATTCAACATCTTCATTGTCAGAAAGTATGGAAGAGTGCTGCAGGTGGTGAATG
Organism: Citrus x clementina; assembly: GCF_000493195.1. Classification (NCBI taxonomy): domain Eukaryota; kingdom Viridiplantae; phylum Streptophyta; class Magnoliopsida; order Sapindales; family Rutaceae; genus Citrus; species Citrus x clementina. Next base: position 14,259,378 of record NW_006262022.1, read on the forward strand.
AGACGAACAGTTTTTGCTGACTTATTTGGGTAATTATGGGCAAAATGTCCGCGCTTTTTGCAAATAAAATAGCGATTGTATTTCTTCTTTCTGAACTGGGAAGGATCCTTTTTCCTGAAGTATCTGTAAGGCTTCTTTGGTTTTTTGGAAGAGGATTTGTGGAAATGTTTCTAGAAGTGCTTCTTTTTATTGGTTGGACAAGTGCATTTTTTGTCATTTTTGCACTGGATTTTGAGGTAGGGTTTTTTACAAGCTGAGGCAAAGGGTTCTTTGTGGACAATAAGATCTTTGAAGAAATCTTTTTACTCACAGATCTTATCAAGACATGGCATGGTTAATTGAAAGATTTTTCCAAGTAAGACATTTGCTATGTCAAGGTTAAAGGCTGTCAATTGTCGTTGAAGCTCTAGCTAAAGTTCTGGTGGTAAAGATGCACCAAAGACATGTTTTAAAGATGGATCATTGAAGCCATTCAATTTGTAATAAAGCATGCTCATCATTTTGTAATGCATTTCCAGGTGATGTCTTTTAAGAGAACAACACTTCATCTGGTGATATTCTTTGCGAGATGCTTCAATTGATGCCGTTGGTTCTTCAATAAACTGCTCATAAATGACTGCAAGAGCTATAGAAATGGTGGTTTGAATCAATTGGAGTTTTCTGTATTCGCCTAGACTTTCAAACCAATTTCGTAATAATCCAGTGAATCTGGAACAAAATTCACGAAGAATGTTCTGAGATTCTGCATGAGGCCTTGTCATTTGCACATCAATCCATGCAGCAAATTCTTGATGTCGGGCCTGCCATTTGTGACGAGGGATGTCATCAAATGTAAACCATGGTCAAGAAGATGGTTTGGAAGAATTTTCAGAAACTGGGGAAACTGGTGGAACCGGTTCTATTTGGGAGCCTTGGTCTGCATTATTATCATCAAAAGATTCATCGACAACTGGAGTAGATGTACTAGGATCTTCTATTTTTGTGGCCATTAGAAGACTAGAAATGCATGCATATTGAGACTTTGAGTCTGAAGAAGCTTGTTCAGATGAGCTGAGAGTATCTGTAGAAGATAAACTATCATCTGAGGGTGAACTTGAGTCATTGTTTTGGTACTCAATCTATTGGTAGTGGTATTGATAAGCTGGAGCTTTGTCTTTCTTTGGAGGCTCAAGAGTTGCTTTTGGAGAGTCGTTTAGAATTTGAAGATCTTCCTTTGGTGGAGGTTTTGCGATTTTGACTTTTGTTTTGGGCTTTCTTGGTGAGGTAGGCTTTGGTGGTGGAACGGGAGGAATATTTGGGTTTATGGAATGGAGATGAGAAAGACCAAAGAAGTGGTCATAAGTTGACTGCCTATGAGGGTTGTAAAAAGGCTGATATGATGTAAATAATGGTGCGGGTATAAGTATGGACTGTCTTTTGGTGCAAAAGTGAAGGTTGTGCTTTGTCAGCATCAATTCTGGCTAATTCTGTTTTTAGCTGTCTGATCTCTGCTTCTTTCTTATTGAATTCTGGACCCCAAATACAATTGTTAATCATAGTTCTGATATCGATATCCAATTCAGAGATTCGGTTCTGCAGATTTGAATAAATTTGTTCAAGCCGAGCATTAATTGTGTCCACCTTTGTTTCTGTCTGTGACACCTGTGATGTCACTCTGTCAATTTTTTTACCAAAATGGTGGAGAGCTTGATTCTGAGCACTGGCATTTTGGGTTTGCCAATTTAGCACTGCCTGCTCCAGTGGTTGTGATTGGTAATTGGACATAGGGTTGAGAAACAACTTTGGTTTGGGGGTCTGTGTGTCTTTCGAGTAGAGGAAAGGATTCTTGATATGATTGGCTAGAAGATGAGAACATTAAGCATGACTTGATTTGTGGTTGGACAGGGATAGGCTTAGATGAGGACTCTTTTTCTATTTGGTTGAGTGCTTTTCTGTAGATGGATAAAGGTTGATCTGACTCTAGATCATCCGGTGGTCCGGAAGGATAGAGCCGGCACGGAGTTTTAGAAGACTTTTTCTTTCTTCTTCTTCTTCGTCTTCTCAATACTTTAAAGTCTTCATCATCATCTGTGTCATCCAGGCAGGGACAATCGGGATTACACATATGGGCTTCTGGAACATCCCATAAAAAATGACCGTTGACTTTGTCAGGGTATACTGAATACCCTTCTAAGGAAAATCCATAGATTGGAATATTTGACTCTTGGCCAGTAGAAACTGCTGTAATCATAGCAGTATAGGAGAGCCGTGGAGGATCTGGACTTAGTTTTTCTGGAGTCTGGAAAGACAACTTGACTTGTCCGTCTGGTCTCCTTTCGAAGATAGCTTGAGAAGTCTGGACAGGTTCTGAATTCTGGTGGAATTGTTCACAGTTGGTAAGCCATTCTAAAGGCATAAGTTTGAGCAACTCTTGCTTTTGAATTTGTTTGGGAATTTGGATTATGGTTGGAATTGTATCTGTGTTTGCAAGGATCATCAGTGCATCACTAGTTGTTTGGGTAGTAGGGAGGTCTAGCGCATGATTTTGCAATCGATACACTATTTGATTATGGAGTGTGGCTATTTTGGAATTAGATGTTTGTTCAGCTCCTTGGAGTTGGATTTGGACTTTCAGTGTTGTTGGAAGGTTGGGATCTTCTAGAGACATGTTGAAATTAGGGTAGAAGGTTAGCAAGAGACTTCCAAGATGGAGAGTGGTTAGAACAGTTCCAATTACAGCATGTTGATACTATTTGAACCTTCTGTCAAGGAGAGCAATTCGGGCTGTGACGAGTAAGCCTTTTCTGCCATGTAAGGTGAGGATAAGCTTGACACCACCTAGATGGAGGTGTGTATACCTTTCTCATTTCCAATTAGTTGCGAGATCTGTTGGTATATCCATAGTGACATATTGTTCACTTTGAGAGGCTTGAAGAGCACACTGATCAAGTCGTGAAGACTGGATGTATTCTTTAGGAAGAGGTCTTTTGTGGAAATTAGGGTTCTAATACTTTGAGTAAAAGAAGTTTTTTGTTTGTAAAGATGGTAAGGACTTATAACTGGAACTGAGATTCATTAATCTGAGCAGATTTAGGAATATATGAGCATTCCACAAGATTTTCTATTTTTAAGGCTACATGTTTTTTACAAGAACGAGGTAAGAAAAGGGTAGAAGAGAGAGAAATAGGAGAGGATTTTGATGAAGTTATGTATGATGAAGAAGAGGAAGATGCCATTTTTTATAGAGTTTCTTCTAGGTCTTGAATAAGAATACTTGAGAATTAAACCATGATACCACCTCTAGCAATTTCGGTAGGCTCTGATACCACCTAGATGGAGGTGTGTATACCCTTCTCGTTTCATTGTGGGATTCGTATAAGCAGATATGACAAATGGTTTGGAGATGAAACTCTTTTGTTGGTCAGTTTATTTTTCCAAAGGTGGGAACTAGGATTGGTATTCTGTAGATGTTGATGGGAAAAACATCATACATGACTGTATTTTAGGAGTGCGATTTACATGGGTGGTGTCATGGGTTGATTGTATTCGGCAGTTGAGCAAAGCGATTTCATGTTTTTGGATCCAGGCAAGACCTTTGTCATAAATAGGTAAAAGTGATTGAGAATCAGGCTCAGGTGGATCTTTAGGATGAGCAGCATGGTATCAGCAAGCTAGATAAATAATCTTTTTAGACTTGTGCTTGCGTCTTTTGGGTTCGTCAGCATCGTCTTCAAAATCTTCCCAACAATGACAGCCTGCATCACATTTGCCAGAGGCTGGGACATCCCATAAGAAATGTCCATGGAATTTTGCTGGGTATATGGGAAAACCTTGATCATTAAAGGCTTGAATGGGTAGGTTTTCTTGTTATGTGTGAACAGAAGTGATCATTGAAGAATAGGTAAAAGATAATCAGGGTGGTTCTGAGGACGAACTGGGTGGTGGTAAAGTAAGACGAACAGTTCCATCTGAATTTTTCTGAAAATGACTTTCAGAAATTTGTATGGGTTCAGAATTTTGATGAAATTGTTCATAATTGGACAACCATTCTAAAGGCATGAGTTTGATCAATTCTTGTCGAGGAATTTACCGTGGTATTTGAAAAATGGTTGGGATCTCTTTAGATTCTACAAGAATCATAAGAGCTTCTGAATTTGTAGTTTGTAGAGTTGGCAAATCCAAAGCATGATTTTGCAGCCTATAAACAAGCTGATGGTGCAAGGTAGCTATTTTAGCTAAGGTTATTTATTCAGCTCCTTGAAGTTGAATCTGAACTTTTAAGGTGGTGGCAAGATTGGAATCAAGAAGTGAAAGATTAAAATTGGGATAAAAGGTAAGCAAAGCACTTTCAGCATGGAGGGCAGTGAGAACTGTGCCAATGATGGCATACTGATATTGTTTCAACCTGGTGTCAAGTAGAGCAATTCTGGTTGTGACAGGTAAGCGTTTTCTCCCATGAAGAGTGAGGATTAGGCGAACACCTCCAAGGTGAAGATGTGTATAGCCTTCACGTTTCCATGTAGAGATCAGTTCTGAGGGTATCTCAAGAGTGACATATTGTTCAACTGTAGTAGCTTGCAAAGCACACTGATCGAGTTGGGACGACTAGATGTATTCTTTAGGATGAGGTCGTTTGGTGGAAATCAGGGTTTTGATACTTCTAGTAAAAGAAGGTTTTTTATACACGTGATAAGGACTGATGAGAGGTAAAGAAGATTCATTGATTTGAACAGATTCAGGAACATAGGAGTATTCAACTAGATTCACTATTTTACTGGTTGTTTGCTTAGTACAGGATTGAGGTAAAGAGAGAGTAGAAGAAAGAGTAACTGGAGAAGATGAAGAAGTAGGAGTAGCTGAGGATGATGATGAAGCCATGAGATTACGAGTTTCTATTCCTTAATGCTTTGATTCCTAAGTCATTGAACTCTTATAGCCTATACCAATATCGGTGAATAATGTGTATGGCTCTGATACCAACTGGGGGTAACGAGAATGATGTGGTTACGAGATACCAGACATTTCGTATCTTAGGGTTTCTTTTTTTTTTTAAATCAATATTGCATCCTTATAGTTTAATTCTCCTTAAATCCATAAATTTTACCTATTCATTTTCCTTAAAAAAATAGAGAGAGAGAGTCCCCGACCTCCTCTTAAAATCTTTTATTTTGCCATTATTAGTGTCTTGGGAGTCCAAAACTAGTTTTACCCTATAGGTTTTGATTTTTGCCCAAAATCAAAACCTGACTTTACGTACGCATAGCCTTCTTGCTCTTGAAATTTGAGTCTCTTTAGTGTACTCTTTGTGAATTGCTGCTGGAATCTTGATATTGGTTTGATTAGTTTGATAAGAACCGAGTGAGAATTACTACAAGTGGAAAAAGGCAAAAGTGTGTGAGCATATTAGAGGGTAAAAGCCAATTAATTTGAGTGAAACACGAGTGGAATTGAGTGAATCCGTTTTTTTTTTTTTTTACTGAAACATGTACCACATTATTTCTAACTTTCTTTTGCAAATGTTAGCCATGTCCCACAACCTAGAACAAAACACAAATGAAGAGGATCAATCTCACAAACTACTCAGTGGGTAGCTATAGGAGAGATGGACGAGGTAGGAGAGTTAGGAATAGAGATGATGGATTAAGTGTCATAAAGATGAAGATTTCATCTTTTCAAGGAAAATCCGACCCAGAAGCATACCTTGAATGAGAGAAGAAAATGAAGTTCATATTTAACTGCCACAATTACCCAAAAACAAAAAAGGTAAAATTGGTTGTGATTGAGTTTTTTTACTATGCTTACTTGGTGGGATCAGCTTGTTATTAGTAGGAGGTGAAATAGGGAACGTCCAGTTAAGACATGGGATGAAATGAAATCATTGATAAGAAGGAATTTTGTACCTAACCAAAAATTACAAAGTCCTACACAAGGTAGCCGAAGTGTGGGGGATTGTTATAAAGAAATGGAGACTGCCATGATTAGAGCAAATGTGGAGGAAGATAGAGAAGCTATCATGGCACCAAAGCAGGTTTATAGAGACTGTAACACCCCAAAAATTACCCATGAAAACACAAGAGTAAAATTGGAATGAAACCTCACATCGTTTATTTTATATAAAAAAAACCTCAAGATAAACAATCATTAATCATATTCTAACTGAATCCTTACATAAAACATCTGAAATAAATTCTCCAAAGAAAAAATCTCTAATCCAAAATAAAAAGTCTAGCCAAATTTAATCTTTAAAGCAACTCCAAATATCCACTAAGAAAAAATACCCATCTAAGAACCCAAGCCACATCTATAATCAATCTGCAAAATATTAGAGACAAGGGGTGTGCCGTCAACTCGGTAAGAAAATTCATGCATAATATTTAAAAAACCTTTGTCATTATACCTTTAAACATTTTATAATAACATCTTCATTTAGTATAAGGGTGGATTCATGTAAAAGTATTAAAAACATTAAAACATTCATAAAAGCATTAAAACATAAACATCGGTAGCTCATGCCTCGCAGTCATCATCATTCATCATTCATCATTCAGGGTACTATACCCCGCAATGTTCATAACATCCTTGTGCACAAGATCATCATCATACCAACAAACTGGCCATAACATTACATAATATTATAACATTTGCATCATATTCATTACTACGAACTATGAGCCAAACCATTTTTTAATCCACCATACATCCTTTCATAAATAGAATTTCAAGTCTTTTAAAATATTTAATAACCTTTCTTTGAACATTTAATTTTTTTAGAAAATTCTTTAAGAAAACATTTTGTTTAAGAAAACTAATTTCTTAAGAAAAACTCATTTTAAAATACATTTATATAAATTCATTTAAAAGTGTTTTTATTTTTTAAAAAAATCATTTAAATATTTTAGAAATCAGTTTTGTAAAAGTTTCCATTTAAACATAATTCTTATAACATAAATTGCATTTATTATAAAGCACATCATGCATGAATCTACTTACCTCGATTTGCAGCAATCAACTCAATACCTCAAGAACAAACCAATGAGCTCACCCACGTCCTATAATCATCATAAAAATATCCTTATCAATATTATCTCTAACCTTAAACGTAATCCCAATCATCCTTAAATCATAGGCACTTATACTAGCTCAATACTTATACATATTCTAGACGTAAGTATGAGTATCCTAAACATACTGACTTTTAATAACCTATACAGATGTCAGAAAACCATGAAAATTTACAGAGACAATGTAAACATGCATAGCATTCCATACAATATTTCACAAAAATCAGCACAAGTAAAAATTGAGTCAGAATATTGACCTTTCACCAAAGTAACAAAACTGCCCAACATTGACCAAAACAGACCTTTACCACTTAGGAAATTCATATAATATTCTTTAGTACTCGAAATAATATGTTTCTTTTTTTTATAATTATAGAAGACAAATCAGAAAGCATATAATTAAAATTCATAATTTTTGGATGCTTGAAACTATTTTAAAAGCATTTTATTTCCGAGAACATCTAACTTGTCCAGAAAATTATAGATTTGAAAATAGAATTTCAAAAATTCATATCTTTTGTTTTACATGCCCAAAAATCGTGATTCTATCTTTCAAAGACATAGAAAAGATTGAAATTTCATTATAAAATCCTAACATGGCATGCAATATCCATAAATTAGCCCAAACTATTACAAGTTTCAGCTTCTGCAATTTTGGAAAATAATTTCCAAATCTGCAACAACCACATGTTATGATTTTTAATAATTTAACCATGAAGAATAAAACTACGACATTAAACATGAAAGCATATGAGACATAGATCTATTGATAAAAAAATCACCATAATTTTTAAGGATGTTTAACCTTACAGAAAAATTTCCAGAATTGAGAACTGTTACTGAAAATCAAAATTTTCCAGCACCAGTAACCCAAATTCGAAAAACTATAACTATTTGCATACTCAGAGGATTTTAACACAAATCCTATCAATGGAAAGCTTAGGATGTCTAGTTCCATGATATGTAAACTTATTCACGTGATTCTAATTAAAGAAAACAATTTAGATTGTTCATATCATCACAACATTACAAACACACACATATTACCTAAATCATACTACAAGTAATTAAACGCAAACAACTAGTAAAAATAAATCACATCAGTCAAAGAAATACTTAATACTTTAAGGCAAACACCAAGCAAAGAAGTTGTAAATTTTTTTTTTCTTCTCCAAAGGCTTATATGTTTCTTTTTTTTTCTAGCGTTTGTAACGGCGTAGAAAATAAAAGACGGCTTCCTCTTAAATACTTGGTAATCAATAAATACTTTTTTAAAAAAATAAAAAGCAAGAAAACGTGAGTTTTAAGAAAATTCTCTTTTTTTTATAAAAACTAATAATTTACGTAACTTATTTAAAACAATTTGATAAATTTTACTCACACACAAACACTCAATAATAACTATCCTGCCCAATTTAATAAGGGTAAAAGAGGAAACAAAAATAAAAGTGAGCGTTACAAAGACCCAATGAGCCTACAGAGAAAGAATGAACAAAAGAAAAAGAGAGAAAAAGAGAGGGAAATTCAAAAAGAGTCCGTGGAAAATGTGAGAAAAAAAACAAAGAAAAATGAGGCCATTAAGAGAAAATCAGAAGAAAAACAAAAGAATTTCTACGCGAGAGCGGGTGAGATAAAAAACTTTTTTTCACATCACCCAATGATTGTACTTATGTACAAATAGGCATTTTTAAATACTAACGAATTTGACCTTACTTTGCCCGCATGGTTTACCTCCAATCCGATAGATTGAGCACCAGATTGATTTTATGCCCAGTGCAACCATTCTAAATAGACCAGCCTATAGGAGCAGCCCGGAGGAGACCAAGGAACTTCAAAGGCGGGTTAATGAATTGATGGAAAAAGGGTAGGTGAGAGAAAGCATGAGTCCATTGTGCAGTCCGGTTTTATTAGTTCCTAAGAAGAATGGGACTGTCGAGCCATCAACAACATAACGGTAAAGTGTCGACATCCTATTCTTAGGCTAGATGATATGCTTGATGAATTATATAGGTCTTGTGTATTTTCTAAAATTGATCTGAAAAGCGGATATGATTAGATTAGAATGAAAGAAGGAGATGAATGGAAAATTGCCTTTAAAACAAAATATGGTTTCTATGAATGGTTAGTCATACCTTTTGGTCTAACTAATTCCCCGAGCAGTTTTATGAGACTTATGAATCATGTTTTACGAACTTTTATTGGCAAGTTTGTTGTTGCATATTTGGATGATATCCTCATTTATAGCAAAAACATAGACGATCATGTAGTACATTTGAAATATGTTTTAGATATGCTTAGAAAATAAAATTTGTTTGCTAATATGAAGAAGTGTACCTTTTGCACTGATAAACTTGTGTTTCTAAGATTTATTGTGAGTGCACAAGGTATATAGGTTGATGAGGAAAAGGTATGTGCAATCCAAAAGTGGCTGAGTCCCACAAGTGTAAGTAATGTGAGAAGCTTTCATGGGTTTGCTAGTTTCTGCCGACAATTGTTAAAGACTTTAGCACATTAGCCGCACTGCTTACTCAAGTAATAAAAAAAGATGTTGGATTCAAGTAGGGAGAAGCGCAAGAGAAGACATTTCAAATGATCAAGCAAAAGCTAACTAATGCTCCCTTATTGTCTTTATCTAACTTTAATAATACGTTTGAAATTGAATGTGATGTCTCAGGTATTGGTATTGACACAGTCCTAATGCAGGAGAGACGACCAATTGCTTACTTTAGTGAGAAACTGAGTGGGGCAGTGGTGTGTGCAATCTCTAATGCTATTTGTGTCAATGTACAAGTGTACACAACAAGTAATATACTGATGAGTATTCAGATCGTCTTCACAAGGATTGATGTTATCAGATTTGGTACAGCAATTTTAACAGTGTAGTTTTGTTCTAAATTAAAATAAAATAATTTTATGAAATGCAATAAAGAAAATTCTCACGTCAAACACAAGGATGGAACCAAAGGGAACGGAGTAATTGAGTGAATAAACTCACTTAATGACATTGACTATTATTTCCATTACAGTGCCGTTGCTACAGTATCTACTACGGCATTGAACAAAAATTCACAAGGTAACACATTGAAATTGAATGTGATGCCTTATTTAATGGTATTGGCACAGAGAAATCCTCAAGAGACTCCAAGATACATCAATATTTTTATAAATGATGTAAGACATTTAAGTCATTTAGGAAAATTTTCTTATTTGTTTCAGATTAGGCGTTTTCTTTGGGTGTTAATTATAATTTGATTTGTTCAAACTTTCCTTACATGGTTTGGGGTTTGTTTATGAAATTTCAAGGATAATTATGAGTTGGAAATTCATGTAAAACAACCTTATATAATGTACTGGAATCCAATAAAAAAAAAAATCAGTTTTTTTCATGCAATTTTCTTGAGAGTTTATTTCTCTTTGGTTCTTAAATGAACTCTTTGAACTTGTCAGATTTTTGTGGTGTTTAGACCCTTGACTTATCAATCAGACCATCCATAGCTAATTATGGCATCCTCACATACCAAGATTCATGCTTCCATTGAGCATCAAGTCGCGATTCCATTTAATTCTAGGTTTAGAATTTAATCTTGGAGACTAATTTGTTAGAGTTGCGTCAATTCTTTGGTGGGATTTGTAACACCCTAGGCGAATCCCACATCGGCAAAGCACGGGAGAGATGCTGGGTTTATAAGGGGTGACCCCATAAACAAATCCGTGCGGACCTTGTTAAGGCCCAAAGTGGACAATATCTTGCCAGGTCTGAGTTGGGTCATGACAGATGGTATCAGAGCGGCTCTGCGTGTCCTCTTGGGCGATAGTGGGCAAACCTCAGTAAGGACGCTGAGTCCCTAAGGGGGTGTATGTAACACCCTAGGCGAATCCTACATTGGCAAAGCACGAGAGAGATGCTGGATTTATAAGGGGTGATCCACACATTAATTAGCAAGACGTGTTTTGGGGTGTATGGGCACCCCAGAAACAAACTCGTGCGGGCCTTGTGGATTTTAATAAATGGGTTGTGGTCTAGACTAATAAGAATGTTTTGGCCTTGGTCAAGTGAAACTGTCATAACCCAACCAAGACTTAGCAAGATATTATCTACTTTGGATCTTAATAAGACTAGCACGGTTTTGTTCTTGGGGCACCCATACACCCCAAAATGTGTCTTGCCAATTAAAGTGTGGATCACCCCTTATAAACCCAATATCTCTCCATCGCTTTGACGATGTGGGATTCGCCTAGGGTGTTACATTTTTTTTTAATATAAATGCAAATTCTAAAAAAATTTTTACATACCAAGCAAAACTTTCTTACAAAATGTAGGAGACATGCAGAGATTCTTTAGTAATATCTCAAAAACTTTATTACTACATAAAGTTAAGATATTTATTTTTTTGATAAAAATAAAGCTGAGCCCATCATAAAACCCAAGGTTTGTTATGCTCATATGCACTTCACCTCGGTTGGCACTTAGCGTCAGCTTGCCCTACTCATTGTTACCTGCAATGTAAGGACTTTATGAGCTAATGCTCAGTAAGATAACAATTTGATGCATGTATAAATTATTATGCATATAAATGATCATATTAAGTTTTTTAAAAAAACTTAGAAAATACAAAACAACTTTATTAGGGCCCTGGGTATATTGCACTACAAGGCTATCAATTTTACTCTTTAAAACAACTTGCCCTTGGGCCTAATTCGTTGATCTTTTAGGCGTTACGTATCGCCATCCCCAAAAGATTACCTTTTACTGAGTTTGGAGGGCTTGCCCTCTTTGGGAATTTTACCACCATATATAGTACAACCCATTTTTCAAAAATTCATTTTCTAAAACGACTTCTTATAAAGTAATCCATGAAATGCATGCATTCTATACAACTTATATCATTTTCTTACTTATCCTTATAGTACAACAACCCATTTTTCAGAAATTCATTTTCTAAACTTGTAAAGTAATCCATGAAATGCATGCGTTGAATGAAGCTTATATCATTTTCTTATTTATCCTTAATGCAACTCTTTGGGAACTTTACCACCTTGTAGTACAACCCATTTTTTGGAAATTAATGTTCTAAAACGTCTTCTTACTTATCCATGAAATGCATGCGTTGAATGCAACTTATATCATTTTCTTACTTATCCTTAATGTAACTCTTTGGGAACTTTACCACCTTGTAGTACGACAACCCATTTTTTGGTAATTCATTTTCTAAAACGTCTTCTTATAAAGTAATCCATGCAATGCATGCGTTAAATGCAACTTATATCATTTTCTTACTTATCCTTAATGCAACTCTTTGGAAACTTTACCACCTTGTAGTATAACAACCATTTTTCAGAAATTCATTTTCTAAAACGTCTTCTTATAAAATAACCCAAGAAAAAGTAATCCATGAAATGCATGCGTTCAATGCAACTTATATCATTTTCTTACTTATCCTTAATGCAACTCTTTGGGAACTTTACCACCTTGTAATATAACAATCATTTTTCAAAAAATCCATTTTCTAAAACATCTTTTTATAAAGTAATCCATGAAATGCATGCATTCAATGCAACTTATATCATTTTCTTACTTATCCTTAATGCAACTCTTTGGCAACTTTACCACCTTGTAACAGAACAACCAATTTTTCAGAAATTCATTGTCTAAAACATCATTTTATGAAGTAATCCATGAAATGCATGCGTTCAATGCAACTTATATCATAACACGTGAAATTCTAGAGGTACAACAGAATCAACACACAACGGTATATAGGGACAACAATCTTTAATACAGGCAGCAATGTTGTCCATATAGAGATAAAACAAAATGGGATTATAATATAGGTGGCAAAGTCGACCATAGCATAGTTAAGTAAAAGTGTCACAGGATAGGCAGTATAGGTGACTATACAAGGAGTAAATAATAAAATATCATAATATATATAAAAATTTAGATTATAACCAATCACATCATAGTAGCCATCACTAGATAAAGGATTAGTTAAAGTTGAAGTTAAGTATGAAAAGAATTTTGTCCTTACATTGCAGTTTAAGTGTTACTTACCTTTTAACCTTGATTTCTCTATTACTCTTTAACTTGAGGATTTCTTTGCTCTTGATATATGCCCAGTGCCTCGAAGCACGCATGATGGCACAGAGGTGAAGCATGCATGTACTTTAATTAAAGCAAATAGGGTGTTGTCGCTTTTGATAATCAACCACATTTGGCTTATAAGTATGCAAGTGCATTACAGTGAATGATATGATGGATATGTTTATAAGACCATAAAAGTAATCCGCCAACATTCATCTAATTTGCCTAACTCTTCAATTTATATAGGTCGTTCTTAAAAGATCCATGGTTTTATTTACTGGCTTTTATCAATTATTAATATATATTTTTAAATCAAATTACCATGAAACATTCATAATTTATGACCTCATATCAAATTAAGATTATTAAGAGTCCCCAAGATTAATAGGTTGCATAGTTTGTTATTTTGTAATGCATCATGGACATTTCAATAAGGCAAGGAAATAAAGACATTACAGTCATTGATGATGCAGAGATTAAATGACATTTGAATACAAAAGAAGGAGATGATCTACAATAACATCATTTTGGAAGTATTTGCAATAAGAAGAATGAGAAAAATGAAGAAACAAAAAAAGAAAAAATAAGGACTGGTGATGAGATTGAGAAGAAGAATTACCCCAAAGTTTTAATTCTTTTACCTTGTTTAATTTTCAATTAACAATGAGTATAATGTTAATAATTAAATAAACACATATTGAAGGAATAAGAATATAATAGTATATAACTAATTTATTGATGAAATAATTTATCATAAAATTTATTAAAATTATACTAAAAAATAAATTAGTTTAAAAGTTTCAAAAAGATCATGATGATAAGATCTGCCCATATTATCTTCAAGTTAATCTTAAAAAAAATTAATTTGAATGACTAATCTAATGATGGAGGGAGAATGATTTGGCCCAAATATATGAAAAAAAAGTCACATTATTAGAGATTTTATTATTGGTATTATTGTGGTAATAATATTATAATATTTTTATTCTTTGTATTGAGATTTATTTAGTCTTGAATAATTATTAGATTAGATTATATGGCTTAATTGAGAATATTTTTGAAGACAAAGAAGTGAAGTGGCATGTATGTGGAATTACGTATTAAAGAATTCGAAAAAAGTGATTATTATATTGGCAAGTTTTAGGGATGACAAGAAATTCCCATGAGTACGAGGGCCCATGGAGCCCCGTAATGTTACAGTCGGGTATTTGGGATAATTCTACCCTTATTTTATAGAAAAAGATCAGATACGAGTATAACTTTTTATACCCATTGATTAGACAGGTCGAGTATGTGTATAAAACACTAATACCCAATCCATTCACTAAACCTATTTAACTATTGATTATTTATTTATTCTTAATGTTTTAAAATTTAAAATTAATAGCGAATTCAAATAAATATTAAAGTAAAAGAATTAAAACCTTAAAATGTAAACGTTAGAACTTAGTAGCTTAGTTATCAGAACGACCACCTAATCTGATATTATCCCAGACATCTACTTGAAGATTTTAGTCGTTTAATGGACTAGACATTTAATTGACCATCTAGAATCTTGTCCTAATTGGAAATAAATGATAATATAGCAATGTTTAAATCGGGATCAGTTGAAAGGCGTGAAGGATGGGCAAAAAAATGCTAAGGTGGAGACTTTTATTTTCGATCCAAATGTTTAGTACTGCATTGGTTAAAATTGAACTTAATAATCATCAATTTTAATTAATATTTAGATAAAATTAAAAATGATTTTTTAATATATTTTAGAATAAATTGTTACACGTTCATCTAGGGCTAAATAGTTAGTGATCAATTTTTTTTTAAATATATGCAAATGTTAAAAAATAAAATAGGATATAGGGGATTGTGAATGGGGATGGGTATCTCTAATTTTTATCAAGGAATCCCCGACTTGTACCTGTTCAAGCCCACAACAAGTAAAGGTTGGTGATAAGAATGTCCTCTACAGATGGGTATTAGTACATGTATTAACATCACCGTGCAATACTCGACCCGGTGCATCCTTAATAAGTATATCAAGTAGTTATGAAAACTCTTAGGATAGTATATTCTAATACTCCTCTACTAGGGTTTGGGTGAAATATTACACTTATATAAGGAAAAGTATTTCATACATTGAAAACTAAAGAAGATATATCATATTTCATATTAGAGAGGCAGCCAAAGAAAAAAAATTTGAAGAATTCTTCCTTGGCCGCATATGTTTTTTCATATACTCATGGAGCTTTAGTTTTTGTGTCTTAATACATATGATCATTTAATAATAATTATTTGAAAATTACTTTAGTACTTTTAGAATGAAGGGTCGTTTATTGTATTGAGGGTATCTCAAGATAGTAGCAAATAAATTGAAGATGAATGATGTTGCTAAGTAAGGTCAACTAGGTTAGATTCAATTAGATGGTGGTAAAAATAAGAGAGAGTTTGAAATTGTGTAATAGTCAAATGTTTTGTAATATATTCGAACTACATAAAAACCCTCCGTTTCCTTTACTTTCTACAATTTTCAACTTCTAACATGTGTAATTATATTGGTAATAGTGAATGTTCACTAATGCGGTAAACACTAATGTTGTGTTTACTTGTTGGAGTGGGAGTGAGGAGTGTGGATTCCTCCCACTCCAGCGTTTACTTGCTCTAAATGGGAAGAGAGTGGGAATCCCACTCCGTGGGCCCCACCCATTTTTGGAGTGGGGAGTGGGAGTGGGAATCCACTCCCACCTCTCCCTTTTTTATCTTTTTATTTTTTTTAATTTAATTTAATTTAATATTTATAATTAATAAAATAAAATAAATATTATTATATTTATTTGAATAATATTATTATATTTATTTGAATAATATTATTATATTTATTTGAATAATAATATTATATTTAACTAAATAATAATTTGCATTGATTCTAAGTTAAAATTATTTTAAAATAATATTATTATATTAATAGAGAATTAATAAATGTAATATTATTATATTTATTTTAAAAATAATAGTATTATATTTATTTAATATTAATAATAATAAATAGTTTATTCTAAGAAAATATTAATTTTGTACTAAATAATATTATATTATTATTTTATATAATAATAAATTTAATATAATTATATTAAATAAAATAAAATAAGGTTTCATTTTGTATTAAAATTAATAATTTATTGTTCATAATTAAGAATATTAATAATTATAATAAATTTACAAATATAATAAAATAAATATTATTCATTAAATATATTTTTTATTAGTTTTGTAATTAAAAACTATAATTCTTTAAATAAGGATAAAATTGTAATTTGAACTATTTACTCCCAATCCAAGACAAAGTAAACACATAAATTGGATTATGATCTCTAATCCATACTTCCATTCCAGTGTAAGTAAACAACCTACTCCCACTCCCACTCCACACTCCCAATCCTAGGATTCCCACTCCTCAGGATTCCCAATCCAATCCAAAAAGTAAACGCTACCTAAGATTCTGTATCATTAACAATCCACTGTATTGATAAAGACATGCGATCTACATTGATAAATGTATATTGTGAAAGTATCTTGAACATTCGCTATGATCGCTTCATGGAGATCATATGATATGTGCACTTTAAATTTAGATAATTAATTTAGTTTAATTTATTTTTTAAGATTTTAATTTGCCGATGTAATTTAAAACAGATTCAATTTCTTAACATACAAAAGTGAGCTAAATCTTTAATTTTGGTAAGCAATTCGTAAATTATGAACCATCAAATTAATAAAATTATAAGTAAAATTATTTACTTACAAAAAATTTTAGATGGGTTAATTGACACCTTATCTATTAATACCATGGTGGAAGATTTTGAGTGGCCAAAACTTATTTGCTTTGAATTTTGCAATACATTTTTATGTGCTTATATACCTATTTGTAAATTTTATTAAAAGTAAAAATTATTTACTTATTTAGTATTTTTTTTGCCTAAAACTCATTGATGGGCACGATAACTTGATAAGGTACGTCAGTAATAGATCTCAAATTGGACACTCAGTTGGGGCCATCTGGACCGTCAACTCATATGATCAAACTCGGGAAAAAAAAAAGATGCATGACACGTTCGCTAACATACTTGAAAGCATTTACATTGCACCGACTAGCGTGCTCACATGTCATGTCACTTTTCCTTTTTTAAAAGTGGCAACACTTTTGAAAGACACTTTTCCTTTTATTTATTCAAACAGCAAGCCCAACTTTCCTCATCTCAATTCTTGCTTCAAATCAAATGGCATCAAAAGCAAACCTCGTTTTTCTGTTGGTTCTCTCAATCTACGCCACCAATCATGGCGACTGTGCTCACCACCACGCGGCTGTCCCATCACCGGCGGCGTCCGTTGACTGTTCGACTTTGGTGTTGAACATGGCTGACTGTCTCTCGTTTGTGCAAGCCGGAAGCACAGTGACAAAGCCACAAGGATCTTGCTGTTCCGCACTCAAGACAGTGTTGAAGGCTGACGCTGAGTGTCTATGCGAGGCTTTTAGGAGCAGTGCTTCTCTTGGTGTCACTTTGAATGTCACAAAAGCCCAAACGCTCCCTTCGCTTTGCAAAGTCTCTGCGCCTTCTGCTACCAACTGTGCTTGTGAGTATATGATTTGACGAATTTATATGCCTGGCTATTTGCTGGACTCTGAACTCTTTTTTTTGGGTATTATCGCATTCATTCGAAACTAATTATTAATTTCGGATCTAATTTGTTCTTTTTGCAGTGTCTCTTTCTCCTGCTGGTGCCCCAACTATTGGTAGTGGTATAAATCAAGTAGATTCTTGCATTAAATTTTAAAATGTGCTGTTGAATTCAAGAGTAATAACCAATGTCGAATTCTTGTAGGCTTGTCTCCGACTGCTGCCGCTGCACCGACTGATAGTGTTGCAGCAAATGAGCAGGCTCCGGCACCGGCTCCAGGGATATCGGGTTCTTCAATGACCTTCAATTCACTTGGATCTTTGTTTATTGGCCTCGTCCTTGCTATCTTCTCTGGTTTTTAATGCGAGTCTAATTCAGTTTCTACTGTTTTATTTTGGTTTCTTAATAGTAGATCAAGTTTCTTTTGTTAGTCACTTGTTTTGATTTCGTATTGTTTTTAATGACTGTTGGATACTTGGATTATTTCAATTTTTAGTTTAGATGGATTCTCGCTGTGACATTCACACAACTTGTTATGAAAAGATTAAAGCAAGCACTTCTATCGCGATAATAGAGAGAGTTTTAAGGGGTAAAAAAAAACAAGAATATCTATATATTACAATTGTCTAAGAGCAGTGATTTAGATGATGTAATAATGGATGAGATGTCTAAAATTCTTGTGTGATGATAATATTGACATTTAAATATTTAAATCAGTGTATTGTTAGGTCTTTTCCTTTTTATGAAGCCTCAAAGAGTATTTCTTGCCGAGCTATCCAGAGTTTTGTTTCACATCAACATTTGTTATTATTTAACCTTTATGCACCCTTTTTATTTAAAAGTATCCGCTTCATTTTGCATTGGCTTCGCAAACTTAATACTTATTCATGGCTTCTTAAACATTATATCTACAGAGTTCACAGTTTACTGTTAATTGCAAACAGGATTAAAATGTCCATCTGGATTCTGTAACAATGGGTGATGTGAAAAGGCTTCTTGTGTGAATTTGACTGATTCCTAACAAATTAACAATACACTTTTCGAGCTATGAAAATCAAACTTGTGAAAGATTATAAGGTCTGAGTTATTGATAACATTTATACTTACAAATTTTGGTAGGTATATTGCTACAAAGGCTTCAAAGAGTGCTTCTGTTTCTTAATTGAGCTGTATTGAGTTTTTCTCATCAAATACACACCAACTTGTTTCGTACCAAATTCATATGTTGCTAATATATATTCAACCAAGTTCTTGTACAATTTCTGTTCAAAAGTATCCACTTTATCTTGTTTCGGCTTCCCCCAATTTCGATAATTCAATGTTTCTTCTACATTAAATCTGGGGAGAGGTTAGTAGGTTACTGTTAGCTGCTTACACTCTAGATCTGAAACTTTTAACAATGGGAAAGCTGTTGAGCCTTCTTGTGTGGATTTGACTGATTACTAACAATTCAAATTTTGAGCTTTGAAAATCAAACTTGTGTTTCCTCAAAGGTCGAGTTATTTGAATTTTGTTTTGTCGTAAACACCAACTTGTGACGCACACAACGACATGTGTATCCTTCTAGTGCTCAACAAAGTTCATCTAGCACTTTTGTTTAAAAGATCCACTTCATCTTGTATCGACATCCCCGAGGTTTGATAATTCAAAATTTCTTTTGCGTTAAATCTAGAGAGAGGTCACTATTAACTGCATACACTTCAGGATGGCGAGCTGGTAAGCCTTCTTGTTTTAATTTGACAGATTCCTAATTATTGAGTTATGAAAACCAAACTTGGATTAGTCATTAGATTTGAATGCTAAAAGTCAGATATTAGATGAAATTGATAATTTGAATAAAAATGGAACAAAATTGAACTTTATTATCAACATAAACTATCCACCTACGTTGCAACAGTTGCAACGTACAACACTTTTTGTCCTCAGCTATAATTACCGTAGGATTTGGAGGGCTTCCATCTAACGGATCATATGTGTCCCACACGTAAGTAAAGTAGTCGGTTGTATGCAGAGACTGTAGGTAAATATAATAAAAAAATCCAAAATAATTAAAATTAGGTGATTGAATCAGTGTTGGGAGGATATCGTCGAAATCATCGCAAAATCCCATAAATTGCCCAAATCTGTTCCACATATAGTAAAATTGGATCATGAAATTAATTGCCAATGGGAGTGCGGTCGTATGAGGCTGAAGTAAATTTGAAATCGCTGTAGAGAAATTGAAGTCGAATACATCTCTGTGGCAGCCAACTACGGCCGACATTGGGCAGAGCCAAAACTTTAGGAATTAGTCAAATGTAATTTATGGAAAAGGGGTGGAAAAAGTCTGTTTGATCTGTTGATGAGCCGTTCGATCGGACGCAACAGGTAACTACTGATAAGAGATTGTAAATTTTGTTTGAAAGATTTAATGGTGGTAATTAGGTTAAGATTGTCGGTTATGTTTTTTATAGAAGAATTAGAGAAGGGAAGAATGCATTCCAGGAAGCATTATTTAATTTCTTTGTAACAAGTGCAGGATGGAAGAAGCAAGAGGATATTTATTTATTGGAGAAGAAATTGAAGAAGGAGCAAACATATAGTTTCTATAAATCGTCCAACGAACTGTGCAGGTGGAAGTTGCTTAATTTTTCTAAGGATCATTTGGTTATATAGCTAATTAGTATGGTGTTACTTGTATGGTATTGTCTTCAGAGAATGAGTGCATATTGTCCAAAGTTCTTTCAAATCTGAATTATGGAGCATTAGCCTAAATGTGGCAAAGGAATTTCCTTAACCGTGGACAACCTCCTTGATGGAAATGTGGGTAGAGGATTTCATGCTGGAGAGTTAATTGAGTTCTAAATAAGCTATTGTCTAAATCTTAATGAGTCATGCTTAAATATGCTATAAGAGGTTGGCTGAGTTGTAAATAAGCTATTGTCTAAATCCTAATGAGTCATGCTTAAATATGATATAAGAGGTTGGTCTCGGCTAAGACGAAGATTTATCTGTCTGGTACAGACTATAATCTAAGGCAACTGTTCAGTGGTTAATATTTCTTAAATTCTTTTGCTTATTCATTTGTTTTTTGAACTCTTTGGATGGTGGTAGTTCATTGTCATACAGTATTAAGAGGAAGATGACTTCATGAGCAATTTATATCAAAAGTTGGAAAAAGAAATGCACAAAATGGTGGCAGTCTTTTCAAACGAAATGGGAACAACTGCAAAGGCTCAAGTGAATAGTTTAATGAAGCTGTTGAAAGTGCTGGGCTAAACCGAGGTATTAAAAACCTTGGTGTGCAGCTCAAGACCTCGAAGCACATTTCTTTCTTTCCTATATTTATCTCAAAAACTATTCTATGTTAAAAGAAAACCAGGCTCTTTTTTCTGCCCTGAGTTTAGGATTTAATAATTCATTTACATCTTGAAGGGGATTTTGATAGGGAGGCTGTATAAGTATCAAGTTTGAGTATCCCCAGACATATGTATTAGGCAGTAACTCTTATGTTTGTTAACTCCATGTGAAGATCAGTGTGTTAAAATATCAATGATAATGATTAGGTTAGTTAAAATCACGTTTTTTCTTGCTTTGAGTTTGGTTTTGGTTAATTGAGTTTACTGGAGTTGGTATGTTTAAATTTTCTGCTGCTATTAGGAATTAACTTCCCCAAAGTAGCCACGAACTAGTCTATTTTTTACCAGGATGTTTAAGCTCTTCAAATATTTGAATTTCAGCATATGTATATATCTTCTTATGATTGCAAGTCATTGCAGTAGCTTTACGTGTTGATAATTGGAATTCTATACTTCTATGGTCTAGGCTGCAGTTGTGAAGTGCATTTTTGCATTTAATTGCAAAGAAATGAGATGTTCAATGAATAGCTAATTAGTCTACATCTACCCCCAAGATTATGTTTAGCATAGGAATACTAGTAGTATGGACAAAAGTACCTCTAATGTTTTTACCTTAGTTACTCCTCCATGGATTCTGTAGAGGGTCACAAGTCCACACCTTAAGCATATGAGTTTTTGGATTTTGGATTTTGAATCATTCGCTTATATGGTTTTTTAATTTAGATTTTGGATCAACTTTAATAAATTTTATTCTAGTAATTCACTCTGTTAAAAGATTGAATTGATTAAAACAGGTGGTGGCCTCGATGTATTGGCTAGAAGTAATCAAGTACAGAGGAGTTGTCTCTGCTCAGGCGCACCATGAGGAAATTATCTGAGATCTCTATAAATCTATTCAAGATCCTCAGAAAGGTTTAGTTCATGGAGGAATAATCAGGTTAGTAGACATGGAAATACATTTCAGGTGCCTTAATTAAGAGAAACTTATGCTTCTGTTTGTCTTTTACAGGGAGCATGATCTACTGCCATCAGCTTACTACAATCATTAAGTAACAACAAAAAATGGCTTGTTCAACTTACGCCTATCCATTGAACTAAGTGACTTTATTTGGGAATAATTGTTTTCATTTCTATTAATACATGACGTAAATATAGTCTGCCCCCAACCTCACTTTTATTTGCATTACTTACAAAGATCCAAAATATTAATTCTGCATGTTTATATGTCAATATGTTTGCATATTTCGAATGTTTTGAGGGCAAATGGCCTGTGGGAACTTCACCATAAAGAAGGCCACCAACCTTTGTAATTTAGATATAATCGAATGAAGTATAACAAATGCTTACTACTCTAGCTTCTGTTCTCTCCCTCTAGCTTCTGTTCTCTCCCTCTTCACCTGACTTCTTTCAACTAAAACTTTAAAGTTCTTATTTATAAATATTCGATAAACTTAGGATACTTCCATAATAAATCTGTAATAATCAGACAATATAACCATTGTACAGAATTTCAAAAGATCGGACAATGGAAAGAAAAAAAAAAGAGAGAGAACTCTTAAAACAGTATATGATGCATAGACTTCGTTTATCTGCACTAATTAACTGTGTGCGTCTGATGGACGCAATATTATTGTAACAAAAGGGAGGCAAGTGTTAATTCATCAATTGGGAGTCTGAAGAGACAGTCAAGACAGTCATTCATCTGAGAAGTAGACATGCCATTAAGAAAATTACTTTTGTTGGTCCCGATTTGTTGCCAAATATCGTCAGAAAAACCACCCTCATATCATTGCAGAATCCACAAAAAAATGAAAGTTTTTCATCCAAGGCTTGAAGCATATCATGGTATTCAGCAAATGTCCGGTAAGACTGAAAAAGCAAAATAAGAGCATGGTAAATTGTGCACCCAATAATAGCCAATTTGAATTTCATCTTGAGCACTATCTAAAACATTGAGAGAATGCCCGTAAGGTGATGGCATATGCTTCCCATAATCGCATATCATGCCGGAAAAGATCAAAAAGTACCTGCAAAGAGCCGGAAGGAAAATCTTAATATGCAAGGATACTTACCGTGATGCACATTGTCATAATAAATCAGGTAACAACTTCAGGGGAATTGGAGTGATTAAACTAATGCCTACCTATCATGATGCAACCATATGAGATAATAGTTATTTATACTACCTCAAAAGTCAAAACTAGCTATTTTGAATACATCATCTTTGGATGCCTGAAGAATGATACAGTATTCTATATCATACTCTTCCTAGGTTCCATTACTTTTAGAGCTTTCAAACTTTACCACCATAGTCTCATATAAAATAAACAACCAGCAAAAGTGCTAGCAAATTCAACGAGTTATAGTTATACAACCAAGATGATATAAAGAAAAAATTCAAGCAGCTTGAAATTAGATGGCCAAGCAAAAATCCTCAGAAAAATATCAATGAAATTTTCTCTTGAAAAGCATCTAGTTTTGCCCTACATAATTTTCCTTTCTACAGTGAACTAAGTTCCACCTTAAGCATCAGATGCAATACTTTATGATTTAAAAATATAAATATCTTTACAGAAGTTCAGATCCTCAATTCTGACTCAATAATTTTGGGCTTCTCATAAATTCCAAAATGCTGTAAGGTAAAACAGATAAAGCAAAAGCAATAATGGGGCATTATACCTTAGATAGTGTCAAAAGAGTTGCTAGAACCATTCTTCACTCTTTGAAGCTTACAGACCACATATGAGCCAGAAGGAATTCTGCATCCAATTGGCTCTGCAGTGTACCCATTTGAAGCTGGAATATTATGAAAGATAATTCAATCAATGAAGAAATGTCAAGATATATATAATTCAACAATTCCTCGTGGCATATAATAGTAATGAAATTACAAAGAGTTGAACGATTCAAAAGTGAGATCTCATCAGTGTCTAGTTGATCACTTTTGAAAGAAAAATTTATGTTAATGTTATAACTCTCTATGAATCCAGTTAAGAGTAAAAAGGAAGTTATAAAATACCTAACCATCTTGACTCAAGTACTGTTTAGAAATTTTTGCAAACAAAACATTTACACTATCAGCTTTGAAACGAAAAATAAAAAAATAATCTAAGAGAAAAACATCACACTTTAGGCTCTTTTGACTGTTGATTTCAACTTGTTGGGTGATCTCATTGAACTTTCCTTGTGTTAATTGTGAACTTTCAACATATTTAATACTTCCTCAAATCTTCTCAGCCACATCACGGAATGGTTCCAAGGCATCTTGAATGATCAATTTCAGAACATGTGCAGCAAAGCGGACAGCAAACGATTAGCTTATCCTACATCTTCGAACCTTAATGCATGTGGGTACATCTAACCAAAGAACTCACTCTACTTTCGATTTCAGAAACTGGATACATTACATCTAACGATTGCCTACAAGTGAGGCCATTTTCATGTACTAATGATCGGAAATTTTAATTCCCCAAATTCGATCCTTTACAACCAATTTCAGTCTTTAGTGCTGCCTAAAGGTCAATGTCAAGATTTTTCCATGAAAGCCTAATGACTGGTTGGAAAATTATGAAACTCACGCTCAGCTTACAGCTCCTAAATGAATGCATAACCGGTTGTAAAGTATTTTTTTCAAAGAAAAATCTGTATCTGCCATTAAAATTCAATAGCTATAGTATCAAACTCGAGGAGAGTGTTGTCATAAATTTCTTGATCGACATCACAACAATAACATATCAAAGCCAAAATACAAATTCCAAAATCCAATGCTAAAACCCTAACTCTGCCAACAATTATGCATAATAATAACTCAAATAATAGGCCGTTGAAATGAAAAATTAAGAGATATTTTATTACCAAAATTTTTGAAAATCCATCAAAAGTCAAATAAAAAGGTCATTTGACGGTTTTCTCTACTGCAGTTGCCGAGTTATCATCAGCCCATGGATCGCTCTCTTGCTATTTCTTCTACAATGACTTCTTATGAGTTCCCGCCACTTGTCGACTGCAGTTCTACAGACAAATCCGACGCCGAAGAAATAGAGCAATCGAAGAACCTTTGTGCCAGCGGGGCCTGCCGTCATCTGTCTCTGCGGTGCGTGTGTTGGTTACTCATTTCGTCATTTTCTTGGGGATTGTTTAGCAGCTGAGAAATGTAATGAGAGAATATAACCGGTTGTAAAGGTTGCCAGCGGTTGCTTAAATTATCCAATAATTAATTTCAGCTATTAGATTAAATTTGAAAGCATCCTACGATTTTGTCGGAAAAAGACAAAAGGCGTGGTAAGCTACAAGTGGGAGTTTAGCTTGAAGCAAAGCTTATATTAAGAAATAAAAGTACACTATTTATGAAGCCTTGTGCTAAAAAGAAACCTAAAAAATTAACTAGTATTGATATGAGATTTTAATGGATTATTTGAACAGAATCAAAAACACTATATAAAGCCTTGTACTAAAAAGAAACTTGAAAATAAACACAGTACACTTAATGGATTTGAATGCTATCAAGAGTCAGACAATAGATGAAATGTATAATTTGAACAGATATGGAATAAGAACATGTCTAAGCCTCTCTTGTTTAGAATTGGATAGTGTATCCATCTAAAGACTTTATTCAAAGGCCCGTAATTAATGACGAGACTTGGTGCTTCTGTGTGGAAAAGAATATATGTTAGTATTCATCAACTTGTCTATTGTGGGTAGGGGTGTTCACAATCTAATCCGATCCGCTCAATCTGTCTAATCCACAAATTCGATCCGTAAAAATTCGATTCGTAGATTGGTGGATTGGATTAGATTGAAAATATAAAAATCCGCAGTCGGTAGATTGAATATGAATTTACTTCTGTGAATCCGCGAATCTGCAAAAAAATAAAGAATATTTATTTAATAAAAAAATTAAACTTGTAAATATGACATTATACTTACTAATAAATAAATAAGTAAAATATAGTTACATTAACACCATATTGTCTTATCGATAATAATATAAAATAAAAATAATTAAATAAAAAATATAGCTTCCTAAACAGTTAATTTTCATGTACTAATCTAAATAAATGACATTTTTTTTTCATTTTGGTTTGTTATATTTTGAAAATTTGAATGTTTTCTAACTTTTTTTTAACAATTAACTTATTTAAATCTTATTTAATTTTGAATTTGATCGGTAGTAAAATAATTTTCATATTAATTTTTTTATTTAGTTCATGGATAGGACATGATTAAAAATTTTTAGTCTGCAAATTAATCCGCAAAATGGTGGATTGGATATGGATTGGGTCAAATCCGCATCTGATCTGCAGACGTATGGATTGGATTTGAATTTAATTTCACTAATTCATGGATTGGATTAGATTAAAAATTTATAATCCGCAAAATCATGGATCGGATATGGATTGATATCCAATTTGCAAAATCTAATCCGTGAACACCCCTAATTGTGGGAGATAGATCCATATTTGTCTATGTGTCTGAGTGATGAGATTAAGGACAAAACTGTCACAAGCACGTGGGATGAGGCATATTCAGATTCTATTCAAGTTCATGTCGGACCCGTCACAAGAGCTCGAGCAAAAAAATTCAAAGAAGTGCTTAATAGATTGATTCAAGCAAATTGAGCTCAATCAAATTTGTGGAGGTCCGTTGAAAGTATCGCACATGATAAATACATTATTCAGGTTCTTGAAGTTTCCAAATAATCACTTCCATGAAATAGGAAGTTGGCTTGCACATTATGGTGGAAAAATATATTATTTTCCTTTTTCGGATATTTCCCGTTTCTTGAGGAGGCTATTAGAGAAACAAATCAGTTATTTCTATTTTAATGACCTAGTTTTCATTTAATTGATGTAAGACATTTAAGTCGATTAGGATTCTAATTTGATTTAGATTCTTTCCTATTTACTTATATTAGGATTCTGATTTGAAACACCTTAAAGGCCAACACAAGCTTAACAAGAGGCATGCTCGATCGGTAGAATTCATAGAGATGTTTCCATATGTCATTCGTTACAAGCAAGGTAAGGAAAACATTATTGCAGATGCGCTTGCCCGCACTTATGTCTTAATCTTAACACTTAATTCTAAACTACTTGGTTTTGAACATATTAAGGAATTGTATGCTGATGACCATGATTTTAGTGTTGAATACCAAGCTTGTGAAAAGACAACAGTTGGTAAGTACTTTAAGTATGATGGCTACTTATTTCGAGAAAATAAACTATGTTAGTGAGAGAATCTCATGGAGGAGAGTTGATGGGGCATTTTGGAGTTGTAAAGACTCTATCAGTTTTGTGGGAACACTTTTATTGGCCACATATGAAACGAGATGTCGAGAGACTTTGTGGTAGATGCGTCATCTGCAAACAAGCCAAATCCAAAGTGCAACCCTATGGCTTATACACCCCGTTACCAATACCTAGTGCACCTTAGACTAATGTTTCAATGGATTTTGTACTAGGATTACCTAGGTCTAAATAAGGAAAAGACTCAATTTTTATGGTTGTGGGTAGATTTTTATAGATGACACATTTTATTCCATGCCACAAAATAAATGATGCTTCTAATGTCGCTGACCTATTCTTTAAGGAGATTGTGAGGTTGCATGATATGCCCAAGACAATTTTTTTTGATGGGGATGCTAAGTTTTTAAATTACTTTTGGAAAACATTATGGGCTAAGTTAGGAAGTAAGCTGTTGTTTTCAACTACTGGTCACCCTCAAACTGATGGTCAAACATAAGTTGTTAATAGAACTTTATCTACTCTGTTATGGACTATCATTAAATAGAATATCAAAACTTGGAAAGATTATTTTCCACATGTTGAGTTTGCTTATAATCATCCTGTTCATTCTGCTACTAAGTATTCACCATTTGAAATTGTTATCCTTTTAATCCTTTAATCCCATTAGATTTAACTCCATTACCTGTTTCTGAGCATGTTAACTTAGATGGTAAGAAAAACACTGAAATTGTTTAACGGATACACGAGATGGCGAAGTTAAATATTGAGCAGAAAACTGAGCAATATGCTAAACAAGCCAATAAGGGTGACATAAGCTAGTTTTTTAACCCGGCAATTGGGTGTGGTTACATATGCGCAGGGAACGATTTCTAGAACGAAGGAAATCTAAGTTATTACCTCGACGGGATGGTCCTTTCCAAGTCTTGGAACGGATCAATGACAATGCATACAAGCTGGATTTGCCTGGTAAGTACAATGTAACTGCTACTTTTAATGTTTTTTATTTGAGTCCTTTTGATGCAGGTGATGATTTGACGACAAATCATCTTCAAGAGGAGGGGAATGATGAGATTAAGGACAAAACTGTCACGAGTACGTGGGATGAGGCATATTCAGATCCTATTCAGTCACAAGAGCTCAAGCAAATAAATTCAAAGAAGTGCTTAATGGATTGAATCAAGCAACTTGGGCTCAATCAAATTCGTGGAAGCCCATTGAAATAGGAAATTAGCTTGCACATTACGTCGGAAAAATAGATTATTTTTCTTTTTCAGATACTTTCACGTTTCTTGAGGAGGCTACTAGAGAAAAAAATTTATTTCTATTTTAGTCACCTAGTTTCCATTTTAATTAATGTAAGACATTTAAGCCGATTAGGATTTTGATTTGATTTAGATTCTTTTCTATTATTTTAATAAGTATTGGGTCGCGGTTCCATTAAATTCCCCGTTTAGATTTGATCTTTGGGACTAAATTGATTAGGACCGCGTCAGTTCTTGACAGGGTTCGTATCATTTGGTATCAGAGCCTAGGCACCAAGGTCAAATTCATCTATCTTTATTGTTTTTCATTCTTGTTTGAATTTTTCATTCTTGTTATAGTATTAAAAAAAAAAGTCGTGAACAGTACTGCGTGAACACTGCCAGGTGAATAGTATTGCGGGAACAAATACTTTAGGTGTTTTTTTTTTATCAAATTTGCATCCTTGTTGTTTAATTCTCGTCAAAACCACAAATTTTACCTATTCTTTTTTGCTAAAAACAAAAAAAAAGTCCCCGACCTCCGCTTAAAATCTTTTGTTCATTTTTCCATTATTAGTGTCTTGGAAGTCCAAAATTGGTTTTACCCCATAGGCGAAAATTTTTGCACAAAATGGAAACCCGACCTTACATATGCATTGCCTTCTTGCTCTTGAAATTCGAGTCTCTAAAGTGTAATATTTGTGAATTACTGCTGGAATTTGGATATTGGTTTGATTAGTTTGATAAGAACCGAGTGAAAATTACTACGAGTGAAAAAATGTGAGAGAGTGTGAGCGTATTAGGGGGTATAAGCCAATAAATTTGAGTGAAATACAAGTGGAATTGATGTAAGGCATTTAAGCCGATCAGGATTATGATTTGATTTAGATTCTTTCATGTTTACTTAGATCAGGATTCTGATTTGATTTAGATCATTTGCTATTCGCTTAGTTTGGGATTCTTATTTGATTTAAATTCTTTCCTATTTGTTTAGATTCATATTCCAATTTGATTTTGGTTTAGGATTTATTTCCAAAAATTCTTTTAACCAATCCTATATAATGTACTCGCAGCTAATAAGTAGAGATACATTAGTTTTGATGCAGTTGGTGAGAGAGTTAGTTCTCTTTGGTTCTTATACGAACTCTTTGAACTTATCAAATTTTTGTGGCGTTCAAACTCTTGACTTATCAATCAGATCATCCATAGCTGATTGTGGCGTGTTCACATACCAAAGTTTGTGCTTTCAATAAGCATTGGTTCCCGGTTACATTAAATTCCAGGTTTAAATTTGACCTTGGGGACTAAATTGATTAGGGCCGCGTCAGTTCTTGATGGGGTTCGTATCACTCAGCACTTATCCTTTTATGTGGGAGATAATGTATGCTCTAGTGAGTCTATGCTCTACAGTAAGTGTCTCATTTCTTGATGAATTTAGAGATGCTATGTCATCTCTTGGTGTATTGCATTTGAAATATGGATTTGAAATCCGTGCTCGTATCTATAAATAGGGGTGCCTTTGGTGTGTTGGGCATCTAGCAATTACGGTTGTAATATCTTCTTATCTTCTTCCTCTTTAAGTACCATCAATAAACGAAGACTTATTCTCTCATGTAATACTTCTCTCATTTTCTCTTTTATTAAGCAAGTTAAATATTCTCTTATTATAGTTCATTTATTATTATACTTGCCATTTGTACTTTTCATATATTATTTCACTTGCCATTTCCATCTTCCTAGGTTCAATCTGTATCAGAGCCAAGTTAGTTCAGTATTTATCAGTTAGTATGCATTTTGCATGCCACTAACAGTGGATCTTGCAAATTAGAAACTAAATGAATGAACTTGACTATACATTAATCACTTAGGAGATCTAGATACCAACTTATTCAAAACTTTACAAAATTAAGAATTTCATAAAGTCCATTGTAAGGGTTTGTCTTCTCTTCGAAAGAACTCTAGATGTGCAGGAGTTAATATATGGATATGAGGCTCGTATCAAGCTTTTAGAAAAAGAAAAAAAAAAGATATTTAGAAAGATCAACAATTGAGAGGACATTTGTAAGCTAAGTCAAGAAGCAGGAATTAGAACTTTAAGGTAACTAGAAGTAGTTATAAGTCCTAAGGAAGGCAATAAAAGTACGAACCTTTGACAAATCTATTTGATATCATCTGATTCTAATCCTATTAGAAATGACTCACCTTTACAAATCATTCTCTTGCAAAAAAAAAAAGCCTTTATCTCTTCCTCCTCCTCATACTTCACTCCTCACCCAATGTCCAAGAAAAGAAAAGAGATAATGTATATCTCTGATGTAGAAACTCATCTAGAAATTTGGACCATCCTTGAGACACCCCTTTATACAATATATTGCAAAGGATCATTTTAGTCCAAGTCATATTACATGAAAACCGTTGAAGGAGCCTTGCTATTAACCGAAGGTATAGCAATGATCCAACTACTACCTAAAAGGTTTATTGAAAAAACTAAGGCTAAATATCACCTAATAGATCTGGGTTTAGTTCAAGTAGCTATAAAACTACTTCACATGGAATAATTAAACACTTCAATCTTCATTACTCTTCAAGATAAGCGCATGAACAGGTCTGAAGATTCTCTACTTAGGTGCATTACATGCTCTTTATGTGATGGAGTTGTATACTTCAACTATTATCCGCAACTTCTCATTGTACATAAAAGACTAGTGATAATGAAGGCCCTGACTGTTAACATCCTATCAAACATATATGATATGAACCTAAGGTCTACCAATATGCAGGTAATTTACAGAACATTCTATAAAACCATGAACGCGTCTAACCCAGATGTCCAAACTGAGACATTTGTAAAAGAAAAAAAAGGATAAACAACTCTTTTCCAAACGAATGTTGAGAAGTCAGATCTTTTAGTACCATTGAAGATTAGCTAGAAAGATGTTACATTCCTGAAGTTTGGAAATTGCCAAACGAAAAATCAACAAAGATTCCTCGATCTATTCATCCATCAATAGTTACCAAATGAAAAGATGATACTATTGAAATCCAGTTTGGATCAAGATCTACACGGATACATATACTATTTCCACCAGAGTATCAGCAGACTCCAAAATATTCGTGGATTTTTGTTGGATTTTTAGCATTTCCCTGTCAAATAGAGATTTAATGAAGTATTTGAGGTAGTACTAGTTCATCGTAGGTAGATAAACTTGTATACTAGGTGGAAGTTCCATTAACAACTGTACTGTATGAATAACCAACTAGTTCAACTCTTTCTAATATAGGCTACTCTAATGTAAAGGTAATCCACGCTAAACCTAATAGGTTTGTGATCAACAAAGATCTTTCAAAAAGCCATTTCAATTTAGAAAATAATTAAAAAGCCGAAGAATGATTTCTAAGCTCTCACTCTGAAGAAGAAAATGAGTATCAGCACATGATGAGAACCATCAAGGGTATCAAGAGAATGTCGTTAAAGCTTTAACTGATCCTTTGCATATTCATGGAGGCTCAATTACAAGAGTTAGAGAAAAAAAGATGCAAGCCGCTTTAAATGGATTAATTCAGAAAATATGGAATAAAAATGCAATTCAAGATGCAAGACACCATGAATTGGGCTTGGAGAGAAGACAAGGCATTGTGGGCATTATTCAAGCTATTGGACAACCAAATACACAATTTGGATCAAATGCATAAAGGGAAAATTCAGAATACAATTGGTATTGATTGGGCTAGAAGTAATGTACAAGCTATATACTGTTGGAAAGATAATTAAGTTAACTTTCCAATGCAATTTACAGAGCTAGATTTGGAGTTCTCTAGAAGGCGTTATGACCAATTTATTACAGCTTGTTCAGATTTGGGAATTTCAACGACTCCTTTGTTTATTCAACTTTTTTTGTTTGTTTTGTTTAAAACTTGTCAATGTGTTAGGTAAGTCTACCATCAATGATGGTGGGCTAACATTAAGTTTGTCAATTATAGCATTAATTATGATAGGCTAGCATTAACTTTGTCAATGACTAGCATTAATTATGGTAGGCTAGCATTAAGTTTATCAATGACTAGCATTACTAGTGGCGGGCTAGCATTAAGTTTGTCAATGACTAGCATTAATAATGGTGGGTTGGTGAACAATTTTGAAGCATCCTTTGACAAACCTATACTTGGAGGGTTGTTCCAATGTTTTCATTTGTATTTTTAGGATCTTGGGTGTTCATTAGCCTATTTAAACTCAGCAACCTTGCTATGTATGAATGAGAGATTAATGTTATTTTTTAAATTGAAAGATCATTCTTTCTTTGGTTCTTTTGAGATGTAGTGAACTTATAAAGAATTTGCATTCTTGTGGCGTTCCAAAATAGACTTATCAGTCACCTTCTCATCTAAATCTTGAGTGTGGTGTCAATATCCTTCTCTATACCTCTGGTTCTTGTTTTCTTAAACATTGAGTCAAGGTTTTTGTTTCACTTAAATTTATTTAGAACTTTCTTGGGAAGTTAAAACTTCAAATTAAGTCCTTTAAAAAAAAAACTTCAAATTAAGTGTGGGTTTCAAAGTTTCATTGTGGGGTTCACATCAACACAACCTATACATAAAATTTATGGATAGACTGAAAGAGCACAATGACTTCTTTTGGTTCTTGCACTGGATGTATATAGGTTATCCAAAATTTGAGACCAATTTAGTAAATGCTATTGAAGAAAAAATTAAGTATTGTATGATCAAAGGAAAGGTGATATTCGCCATATATTTGCCACCAATCTCTTTAGAAGTCTCGAGTAAAGCAAAACAAATCCCATTAAAGACAGTGTTCATACAAACACCTAAAATCTTAGACATACCAAAATGCCCCATCAAACTAGCCCCATGAGCTTCTCTGACAAACAAATCTCACAATGAACATTTAGGCACCCATAACTTATTTTCCCTAAACAAAAAAACCATTATGCCTAAAAAATTTACCAAATGCCACCTTTTTACATGCATCAAATACATTACCAAAATCAAAATCACCAACATACAAGTCTAACCTAATACTTTTGCATCTAAGGTAGAAAGTAAGGCATCCCTTCGAGATAATGCATCAACAATAATCCTTACATTGCTTGCACTTCATCACATAAAGAAAAGTTTCAACGAATTCCACCCACTTGGCATGCCATTTGTCTAGCTTGTGTTGACCTTTTAATTGCTTCAAAGACTCATGATCAATATAAATCACAAACTTGTTTTGCTAAAGATAATGCTGCCAAGTTTCTAAAGCCCTAATTAGTAGATACATTTCTTTGTCATATGAATGATAATTTAAGGCTGTCCCATTTAGCTTTTCACTAAATGTGTAACATGACATCCTTTTTGCATTATAACAGTTCCAATACCTATTCCTCAAGCATCACATTCAATTTCAAAAGTTTTGGAAAAGTTAGGTAAAGCAAGTAGAGGTGCATTAGTTAATTTCTCTTTATTCAAATTAAATGCCTTTTATTGTCCTTCCCTTAATTAAAACCCACATTCTTTTTAATTACTTCAATCAAAGGTGCTGCTAAGCCACTAAATCTTTCACAAATCTTTTATAAAAGTTAGCTGATAACTATATGAAATGAGAGTTATTACATCAATTCTAAACTTAAATCAAGATCAGTTAGAGAGCAAATGAGATGTTTTTATTACATTTGAGTTATATTTTGCATAAACGTTCATTTTAGTTGAGTCTTAATAAGTTTTGCTTGAACTAAAGTAATTTATGCTCAAAACATGTGCATAATTGTAGGTTTTCAGAAATTCTTAATTCATGAAGGGATGCCGAGACATTAGACTAACAAGAGGTGGAAAGAAGATGGCTGCAAAAGAAGTAAAGCACAATCGGGAACAATACAGTGTTGTAGCTATTGTTAGAGTAACCATTGCTGTAGCAATCGGGGAGCACTGAGGGAGAAAACTTAAGCGCGGGTCAGCTGTAGAATTGCGATCTGCATGTTTCCTAATTTAACTCATGCACGCCCACAAACTTTTATTTTACCCTAGTTTGTAGTATAAAAGGAGGGTGCGCACCACATAAAACGACGGTAGGGGGGAATTATCATCAAGACATTAGAGAAAAAATAAGAAGAAGATCAGAATTGAAGAGGACGGCTTCAGCAACATTGAGAAATCCTACAGAGTTATTTGGATTTGCTTTTTGTTGTTCTCAACTTATACCTTTCTTCTTTCTTTGACTGTTCTGATGTATCCCGTGAACAATAAATTAATGTTTGTTTTTCTCATTCAGAATATGAACTAGATTTGCTTGTAGTTGAGTGACAAATAATCTAATGGGTTCTTGACTGTTCTTATGTGTTGTTATGTCAATGTTGTAACATTTTACTCTAGTAGTTATTATTAATATAACTATTATTTTGGTTGACTACCCATTTAATGGTTCAAGTTAAGATAGAGCCGTAAAAGGGCATGTCTTAGCGGATATTATTAGAGTATTACTTAATCTTAATTTAAGTTTTCTGGATTAAGTTATCTTGATTCCCATAAGGGCTATACTTGAAGTTAAGATTTGTGACACACTAGATATAAGTGCTCACCTTGTAGGGTGGAGAGACTAAGGGATCATAAGGCCATATCATAAGTAGATTAGCAACTGGTCATTGCTAATATATTTAAGGGTATGAGAGTTCCAATACGCGACAGCTGAGGATGCAGATTAATTCTGCCTAGTGCTGCAGCAATTGCCGTAACAACTGGTGTTAACTTGATGAAAAGCAATAAGCCCATAAGGAGAGTTTGATCATTCAACTACCATAGTCTCAATTGAATCTTAGACACATTTAATTTAGTTTATTTCATTACGGTATTGTTTTACTTTATTCTCTTACAATCATCAATTTCGATAGAACCTACTTTACGTTTGTTAACTTCGGACTTAAGTTATATTGCACTATTGTGATTGCTGTAGTATTTCAAGTGATATCAATTCCTATGGAGACGATCTTGAATATTCATCACTTTATTACTTGTTGTGTATACTTGCACATTGGCATCAGTAGCATTTGATTATAAAATTAACCAACATTAGCCAATCCATGAAAAATTCTAACATTACGACACTTGTAGGCTTTGGCCAATCTTGAATTGCCTTTACCTTTTCTTCATCTACCTTAATTCCTTTAGCACTAATGACAAAACCAAGAAATACAAGCTTCTCTGTGTAAAAGGAGCCTTTCTAAGGTTAGCAAACAACTTTTCTTTGCTTAAAACACCTAAAACAAGATTAAAACGTTCAACATATTCATCTAAACTTTTGCTATTAATAAGAATATCATCAAAGTATATAACCGCTAATTTACTAATAAAAGCACGCAAAACATGATTCATTAATATCATGAAATCACTAGGTGCATTGGTTAATCCAAACAATATGACTAACCACTCATATAGGTAATATTTTGTTTTAAATGCAGTTTTCCATTCATCACCTTCTCTTATCCTAATTTGATAATATCTACTATTAAAATCAATTTTTTAAAAAAACACAAGAACCATATAATTCACCAAGCATGTCATCTAATCTAGGAATGGGATGTTTATACTTTACAATGACATTACGGCCATCAACACACATCTTATCCTTTTTAGGCACAAGCAACACTAGAACCGCACAAGGACTCATGCTTTCATGCACATACCCCTTCTCCATGAGTCATTCACTTTGAGGTTTTTTGTCTCCTCCAAATTGCTTCAATGGGCCAGCCTAATTGGAATTGATGCTTTCAAACCAGTCACGCAAAGATTCGATAGTTTTGGACATGAACTCTCGGAGGACTGATTGAGTGTTTGCACCGGGTCTAATCATTTGAACATCAATCCAGGCTGAGAACTCTTGGAATCTATTTGCAACATATAAAGTCAATCCTTATTGGTGGTAACTATTAAGTATCTCTTCTGGAAGTACATCTTCAAATTCCTATAAAAGAGAAATAATAACACTAGGCAAAGAAGGATTAAGTTCATTAGCACTTAAACAAGCCTCTTTGTACATAAGTACTAGTAAAGCTCTTCTAATATCACTCTTCTTCACAAATAAATTTACTTGTTTTCCTTTCCTTTTTTCCTCACTAATTGAAACTTTTTTTTCCTTTTTCACTCTTTTTTTCTCTCTTTTTAGTTTCAACCCCTCTTGATTTTGAACTCTCCCTCTCCTTTTTCAAGTCACTCTCGTTTTTCAACCTCACTTGATCATCTTATACTTGTCTTGGGGATAAGGGTACAAGAGTAATGGGTTTTCTATTAAGCACAAAATAGTATTTATTGGAATAACCATCATGAATAACATATCTATCAAACTGCCATGGTCGTCCAAAAGAATATGCCCTGCATGCATTTGGCACCACATCACACATAACCTCATCTTTGTACTTCCCAATTAAGATGAAACAAGCACTTCTTTGTTTACTTTAACGTTTCCACAATCATTCATCTATTGTAGCTTATACTGCCTCGGATGTTTCCAAGTTGTCAAATTCAATTTTTCAACTAAACTAGTGCTAGCCATATTAGCATAATTCCATCAATAATCATGCTACATACCTTGTTATTGACATGGCATCTAGTATGAAAGACGTTTTCATGTTATACCTTCTCATCTTCATTGATATGCGCACAGAGAGCTCTTCTTGGAACCAAAAGCTCTCCATCAACCTAATGTTCAACATCACTTGCATCCTCCAAAGGTGGGATGGACTCATCGTCGGATTCATCTTCAGTCTCAATTTTCCTACATTTTTCAGAATCATCACCCTTTTGTTTGGGCATTAAGATGCAATATAGCTTGTTCCCAAACAATTAAAACATTTAATATCTCTATTTTTAGTAGTTTGGGAATCTGATTTACCTTGGTTTGAAACACCTTCATTCTTGTTGTCTTTGGAGGTTTTGAGCTGAGGCTTGAAATTAGACTTTTGATCTTTTTTCATCTAATTCGATTTCCTTGCTGAAGAAGACCCATAATTCTACCCAACTTGTACAATACCCTTCCTCTTTGATTGTTGCTTCACTTTTATAGCCATATGTACCATGTCATCCAACTCAACATAATGTTGTAATTCCACCACATTTGTAATTTCAAGGTTCAAGCCAACTAAGAACCTGCTCAAAGTAGCTCCTCGATCCTCTTCCATGTTGGCTCAAATCATGGCTATTTCCATCTCTTTTTAGTAGTCTTCAACAGTTTTAGACCCTTGAGTGAGGTTTTATAGCTTCTGGAATAAGTCCCCTTAGTAGTGACTTAGAGTAAATCTCTATCTCATATTAGCCTCCATCTCTTCCTATATCTCAATGGGCCATTCACAATTTTGTCTTCTATTCAAAACAAGTTAATCTCACCAAACAATAGCATAATAGTAAATTCAATGGTAGCCAACTTTACCTTTTTTAGTTCAGAGTAGTTGTGACAATCAAATATCAATTTCACTTTTTCTTTCCCATTCTAAATAACCTTTAGGATTGTTTTTGCCTTGAAACGATGGAATCTTTAACTTAATATTTCCTAAATTGTTAGCAAAACTCTATCTCCATATGTAACCTCTCTATTTTTATTCCTTCACCCAAATCTACTTAAATTAATATATGGAGCATGATCTTCTTCATTTAGGTCTTCCCATAGTCATCTTCATCAACATATTTATATGGATTCCTCTCTCTTTATTTCACATTAGAAGGTTTAAGTAGCCGCCCATTTTGTGAACTAGATTCAATTTTATCTATTCTCTCATTCACCTCATTAAACCTTAATTCCAAGCATTCAAATTTTTGTTCTAAAGACTTACAAAGGAGTCGAAAAGACAAACCGAGCATCGTTTGAAGTAGACAGATTTTTGTCATGAGATATATTTAATATCCTTAAAAAACAAAGTTAGAAATCCTTGTGAACACTCCCTCACGTGTGTCTACTCAAGTTGGTATCACTCACACTCGTGTCTACTCAATTCACACTCTCTTGACTTTTTCCACTCTTTAATTTTCTATTTTAATTCTTTTATTGAACTTAAATGAACTCAATCAAAATTCACTTGCAACAATCCAAACTCAACATATTATAATTTTAAATAAAGAAAGAAGGAAGAATATGAATACTGATGCAATAAGAATTGCCCCATTTTTTTTTAAGTTGAATTGCAAAAAATAGGTATAGGATAGACTTGAATAGCAAGCTATTCTTTAAATTCAATTAATTTGTAGAAATTTTTTCATTTTTAAGTTTCAAATGAGAAGGAACAAAACTTGAAGGATTATGGCAAAGTTGGAAAAAATAAGAATTAAAGAAGATAAATATATGATATAATAAAAAAAATTAAGAAATAAGAGTTTGCGGGATTAGAGATACCAAATAAATTTAAAATAGATCAAACATGATTTAGAACATAAACTCTTATATTAATTGATGTGAACCTCACAAAGATAAGTGAGACCCTACAATCACTGAGGTTCTTTTGCCAAGGATCATTCTGACTCAGATTCAAACAACCATGAAATAAGGACCTTGACCCTTTATCTACAAAGATAAGAACCAATGGTATAACAATTTGGGTTGACGCCACACTCAAAAAAGAAGAGAAGATTGTGAGTGATAAGTCAAGATAGAATGTCACAAGATAAAATATTGATAAGTTATGAAAGTTCTTTGAAAAATCAAAGCGAAAAGCTCTCACTATTATTATAAACTATGATCTGAAATTTTTGATAGGGTTACATAGGTTATATGGTTGAATTTTACTAATGGAATAAGGTTTGGTTTCTAAAACAGATTAGGAAACAAAAATTTTGCCTGATTTTTCTTCCTAATTTGATAAGGCCTTGTTTGTTCTTCATGCAAGTCACTTTCAATCAAATTTAGAAGCTTGAATAATATTGACAAAGCATTGACTATCGTGAGTACTTATATTCAATGGATTAGTATCTTGGACAATTGATCCATTAAATGCTTCCTTCATTTTCTTTTCATTGGTTCTTGCCCTTCTCATTAGACCTCCATAGATACTCAATGGATCTTGTGAAGCTTTATCAACATAGCTCTCATCACCATGACATTATAGACCAAATAATGGATCTTGAGGTCAAAAGGCAATACCTTAAATGATATATTGAATCCTGTAAAGAAAGCAAGTTGATTACATCCCTATTACCAAGGTAAACTACCTCAACAATATCATCCTCCTCTCTTCAGTCTGTTATTGATAAGGTTCAAATGGATTCATTTCGTGAGCCTAATATTTATGAGCTCAAGTTCGAGATTAACTAGGTAACAAAGCAGTTGGTCGAACTAAAAACTGAATTATCTTCTCTTCCTTGCTCTAAAACCTAGGAATAGGAAAGATGAAAGTGAAAAAGATGAGAATGCTAAAGAGTTTGTTTAAGAAGCAAAGAGAATTAACTCTCTCACCAATTTCATCAAAATTCATTTGTCTCTGTCTATTGGAAGCAAGTACATTATATAGGGTTGGTTACAAGAATTTTCGAACATAATTCCTAAACAAAAATCAAATCGGAATCTTAATCTAAAGCAAATAAGGAAAGAATCTAAATCAAATTAGAATTTTAACCTAAAGCAAATAGGAAAGAATATAAATAAAATCAGAATCCTAGTTTAAAAAAAAAAGAAAGAATCTAAATCAAATCAGATGGAATCGGTTTAAATGCCTTACATCAATTAAGATGGAAATAAGGCAACTAAAAGAAAAATAACTGATTTGTTTTGCCACTAGCCTCCTCAAGAAATAGGAAAGTATCTAAAAAGGAAAGTAGTGTATTCTCCAAACAAGAAAGTATATGAAAAGGAAAGTAATATATTTTCCTGCCATAATGTGCAGGCCAACATCCTGATTTCACGGAAGTGATTATTTTGAAACTTCAAGAGGTCGAATCACGCATTTAATGGTTCACATTCCTTCAACGGGCCTCCACGAATTTGATTGAGCCCAAGTTGCTTGAATCAGCCCATTAACTGCTTCTTTGGATTTCTTTGCACGAGTCTTGTGAAAACCTTAATAGGATCTGAATATGCCTCATCCCACGTGCTTGTTATAGTTTTGTCATCAATTTCATCATTCTACTCCTTAAATCATCACTTGCATTAAAGGGACTCAAATCAGACACAATAAAAGTAGCACTTACGTTGTGCTCACTGGGAAAATCTAGCTCGTATGCATTGTCATTGATCTATTCCAAGACTTGAAAAGGACCATCCCCTCGTGGTAATAACTTAGATTTCCTTTGTTCTGGAAATCGTTTCTTGCACATGTGTAACTACACCCAATCGCCAAGTTCAAAGACCAGTTTATATCGCCCTTTGTTGGCTTGTTTAGCATATTGCTTTGTTCTTCGCTCGATGTTGAACTTCGCCATCTCATGTATCTGTTTAATAGTTTCAGCCTTATTCTTACCATTTATGTTAACACAATCGACAACAGGTATTAGAGTTAAATTAGATGGGGTTCAAGGATTAAAACCATTAACAATTTCAAACAGTGAATACTTAGTAGTAGAATAAATAGAACGACTTGAGTTTGCGGTAAACAATCTTCCCAAGTTTTGATGTTCTTTTTAATGATAGCCCGAAACAGAGTAGATAAAGCTCTATTCACAACTTCTGTTTGACCATAAGTTTGAGGGTGATAAGTAGTTGAAAATAACAACTTAGTTCCTAACTTAGCCAACAATGTTTTCCATAAGTAACTTAAAAATTTAGCATCCCTGTTAGAAACAATTGTCTTGAGCATACCACGCAACCTCACAACCTGCCTAAAGAATAGGTCAGCGACGTTAGAAGCATCATCTGTCATGTGGCAATAAAATGTGCCATCTTAGAAAATCTATCCACAACCACAAAAATTGAGTCTCTCCTATTTAGGCCTAGGTAACCCTAGTACAAAATCCATCGAAACATCAGTCCAAGGCGCACTAGGTATTGGCAATGGGGTGTATAAGCCATAGGGCTGCACTTTCGATTTTGCTTACTTGCACGTGACACATCTACCACAAAGTCTCTCAATATCTCATTTTATATGTGGCCAATAGAAGTGCTGTTGTAAAACTGTTAAGGTCTTTACAGCTCCAAAATCCCCCATTAACCCTCCTCTATAGGATTCTCTCACTAAAAAATCTCTCAAAGAACAATTAGGCACACACAATTTATTCTCCTGCAATAAGTAGCCATCGTGCCTAAAGTACTTACTAACTGCGGTCCTTTCACAAGTTTGGTATTCAACACTAAAATCATGCTCATCAACATACAATTTTTAATATGTTAAGAACCAAGCAGTTTAGCATTAAGTGTCGAGATTAAGTCATACCTATAAGAAAGCGAATCTGCAACAACCTTTTTTTTACCTTGCTTATAATGAATGACGTATAGAAACTTGTCTATGAAATCTACTCATCAAACATGCCTCTTGTTCAGCTTGTGTTGGCTTTTAATGTGTTTAAAAGACTTATGATCAGTATGAATAACAAACTCCTTAGGCCATAGGTGGTGCTGCCATGTTTCTATTGCCCGAACTAATGCATACAATTCCTTATTGTAAGTAGAGTAGTTTAAGACTACCCCACTTAGTTTGATACTAATGCATACGAACCCCGTCAAGAACTAACGCGACCCTAATCAATTTAGTTCCCAAGATCGAATCTAAATCAGGAATGGAATAGAACCTCGACCCAATGCTTATTGAAAGCACGAACCTTGGTATATGAAGACGCCACAATCAGCTATGGATGGTCTGATTGATAAGTCAGGAATTTGAATGCCACGGAAATCCGATAAGTTCAAAGAGTTCATAAAGAAACAAAGACAATTAACTCTTTCACCAATTGCGTCAAAAACTTCTTCTCTGTTTATTGATTTATATAGGGTTGGTTACAAGAAATTTTGGAAATAAATCCTAACCCAAAAATCAAATCTAAATCTAAATCTTCCCTAATAGGAAAGAATCTAAATCAAATCAGAATCCTAATCTAAGTAAATAGGAAAGAATTTAAACTAAATCAGGATCCTAATTGTCTTAAATGCCTTACATCAATTAAATGGAAACTGGGCAATTAAAATAGAAATAATTGATTTGATTCCCTAATAGCCTCCTCAAGAAATGGGAAAGTATCTGA
Organism: Citrus x clementina; assembly: GCF_000493195.1. NCBI lineage: Eukaryota > Viridiplantae > Streptophyta > Magnoliopsida > Sapindales > Rutaceae > Citrus > Citrus x clementina. The sequence goes on from NW_006262022.1 coordinate 14,302,137, forward strand.
AAAAGGAAAATAATATATTTTCCCGCCATAATGTTTAAGCCAACTCCCTATTTAATGGAAGTGACTATTTATAAACTTCAAGAGCCTGAATCATGCATTTATCATGTGCGATTCCTTCAATGGGCCTCCACGAATTTGATTGAGCCCAAGTTGCTTAAATCAATACATTAAGCGCTTCTTTGAATTTCTTTGCTCGAGCACTTGTAATGGGTCCGACGGGAACTTGAATAGGATCTGAATATGCCTCATCCCATGTGCTTGTGATAGTTTTATCCTTAATCTCATCATTCCCCTCCTCTTGAAGAGGATTTGTCCTCAAATCATCACCTACGTCAAAAGGACTCAAATCAGAAACATTAAAAGTAACACTTACATTGTACTCACCAGGCAAATCCAGTTTGTATGCATTGTCATTGATCCGTTCCAAAACTTGGAATGGGCCATCCCCTCAAGGTAATAACTTAGATTTCCTTCGTTCCAGAAATCGTTCCTTGCGCATGTGTAACCACACCCAATCACCGGGTTCAAAGACTAGCTTATGTCGCCATTGGTTGGCTTGTTTAGCATATTGCTCAGTTCTTCGCTCAATGTTGAACTTCGCCTTCTCACGTATTTGTTTAACAATTTCATCCTTTTTCTTGCCATCTAAGTTAACATGCTCAGAAATAGGTAATAGAGTTAAGGGAAATTATTAGCCATATACCCTTAAATGACACCCATATCAAACGTGTGTGAACACTTTGCAAGTGTATCACTCGTATACCCTAAGTTGACAAAACACTTCTACCGTCCACTAATCCGTTAACTTCCGTTTGCAAGCGCTGACATCATAAGGGTAATTTAGTTTTTTAAGATTGACTAAACTTTGATTAAAAAAAAGACATTTCATCCTATTTACCTAGTAAAAATAACACGTCCTAAGATATATATTGATAAAAATGACATGTCATCCCATTTATTGGATAATTGTTAATAATTGCTAAAAAAAAACTACTTTACAACTGAATTTACTCCTCCAAAATTTAACCTAAATTTTTAAAGATCTACTTCTCCAAGCTCCAACTAGAAATTTTTATGGTATAATATGTATAATTGTAAATAATATGTTGTTAATAATTTTTTATGGTATAATATGAATATTTTTATGGATAATTATTAATAATATGTACCATTAATAATTTATTTTTTTAATCAAAAAAATGTATTGTTAATAACAAAACAAAAAAAATTGCGTATTGAAAATTACGTTAATTTTTGGGGTAAATTTATTTTTTTACCTCATTTTTAGTTTCAATGGCAAAATAATCAATTTGTCACAATTCTGTTAACTTTCTAACGGAAGTTAACGGATTAATGGACGGTAGAAGTGTTTTGTCAACTTAAGGTATACGTGTGATACACTTGAAAAGTGTTCACACACGTTTGATACATGTGTCATTTAAGGGTATATGGCTGATAATTTCCCTAGAGTTAAATCCAATGGGGTTAAAGGATTAAAACCATAAACAATTTCAAAAGGTGAATACTTAGTAGCAGAATGAACAGAACGATTATAAGCAAACTCAACAAGTGGTAAACAATCTTCCCAAGTTTTGATGTTCTTTTTAATGATAGCTCGCAACAGAGTAGAAAAAGTTCTATTCACAACTTCTGTTTGACCATCAGTTTGAGGGTGACAAGTAGATGAAAACAACAACTTAGTTCCTAACTTAGCCCAGATTTTCCAAAAGTAACTTAAAACTTAGCATCCCTATCAGAAACAATTGTCCTGGGCATACCATGCAACCTCACAATCTCCTTAAAGAATAGGTCAGCAACATTAGAAGCATCATCTGTTTTGTGACATGGAATAAAATGTGCCATCTTTGAAAATCTATCTACAACCACGAAAATTGAGTCTTTCCCTTATCTAGACCTCGGTAAACCTAATACAAAATCCATCGAAATATCAGTCCAAGGTACACTAGGTATTGGCAAAGGGGTGTATAAGCCATAAGGTTGCACTTTCGATTTGGCTTGCCTACAAGTGACACATATACCACAAAGTTTTTCAACATCTTGTTTCATATATGGCCAATAGAAGTGTTCCTATAAAACTGCTAGAGTCTTTACAACTCCAAAATGCCCCATTAACCCTCCTCCATGGGATTCTCTCACTAACAAATCTCTCAAAGAACAGTTAGGCAAACACAGTTTTTTCTCCCAAAATAAATAGTCATCATGCCTAAAGTATTTACCGACTACAGTCTTTTCACAAGATTGGTATTCAACACTAAAATCATGGTCATCAGCATACAATTCCTTAATATGTTCAAAACCAAGTAGTTTAGCATTAAGTGTTGAGATTAAGACATACCTGCGGGAAAGCGCATCTGCAACAATGTTTTCCTTACCTTGCTTGTAATGAATGACATATGGAAATGTCTAAATGAATTCTACCCATCGAGCATGCCTCTTGTTCAGCTTGTGTTGGCCTTTAAGGTGTTTCAATGACTCATGATCGGTGTGAATCACGAACTCTTTAGGCCACAAGTAGTGTTGCCACGTTTCTAACACTCGAACCAATGCATACAACTCCTTATCATAAGTAGGGTAGTTTAAGGCTGCCCCACTCAACTTTTCACTAAAGTAAGCAATTGGTCGTCTTTCCTGCATTAGGACTGCGCCAATACCAATACCTGAGGCATCGCATTCAATTTCAAATGTTTTATTAAAGTTAGGCAAAGACAATAAAGGATCATTGATCAGCTTTTGCTTGATTATTTGAAATGCCTTCTCTTACGCTTCTCCCCACTTGAATCCAACATCTTTTTTTATTACTTCAATAAGCGGTGCGGCTAATGTGCTAAAGTCTTTCACAAATCATCGATAGAAACTAGCAAGCCCATGAAAGCTTCTCACATTACTTACACTTGTGGGACTTGGCCACTCTTGGATTGCACGTACCTTTTCCTCATCAACCTGTATACCCTGTGCAATCACAATAAATCCTAGGAACACAAGTTTGTCGGTGCAAAAATTACACTTCTTTAGGTTAGCAAACAACTTTTCTTTTCTAAGCACATCTAAAACATATTTCAAATGTACTACATGATCGTTTATATTTTTGCTATAAATGAGGATATCATCAAAATAAACAACAACAAACTTGCCAATAAAAGCTCGCAAGACATGATTCATAAGTCTCATAAAAGTGCTCGAGGCATTAGTTAGACCAAAAGGCATGACTAACCATTCATACAAACCATATTTTGTTTTAAAAGCAGTTTTCTATTCATCTCATTCTTTCATTCAAATATGATGATATCCACTTTTCAAATCAATTTTGGAAAATACACAAGACCCATGTAATTCATCAAGCATGTCATCTAGCCTAGGAATGGGATGTCGATACTTTACCATTATGTTGTTGATGGCTCGACAGTCAACACACATCCTCTACATCCCATCCTTCTTAGGAACTAATAAAACAAGAATTGCACATGGACTCATGCTTTCTCTCATGTACCCTTTTTCCATTAATTCATTAACCTGCCTTTGAAGTTCCTTGGTCTCCTCCGAATTGCTCCTATAAGCTGGTCTATTTGGAATGGTTGCACCAGGCACAAAATCAATCTGATTCTCAATCCCTCGGATTGGAGGTAAACCATGTGGTGTTTCCTTAGGAAAGACATCCCCATACTCCTGCAAAAGAGAAGTAATAGAACTAGGCAAAGTAGGGTCAAATTCGTTAGTGTTTAAAATGCCTCTTAGTACTAAAGTATAATCATCGGTTGATGTAAAAACAACATTTTTTTTTATCTCACTCGCTCTTGCGTAGAAATTCTTTTGTTTTCCCTCAAATTTTCATTCAATGGCCGTATTTTTCTTTGGTTTTTCTCTCACATTTTCCTCGGCCTCTTTTTGAATTTCACTCTCGTTTTCTCTCCTTTTCTTTTCCTCACTCTCTCTCTGTAGGCTCACTTGGTCTCCATAAACCTGCTTTGGTGTCAATGGAACAAGAGTGATGTTGCGTTGATTAAATACAAATGAGTATTTGTTGGTGAAGCCATCATGTTTAGATGCAGAAAAAGCAAACAATACAAGTATAATTATGTAATCCAAGTGGAAGATATGATCAAACAGTTAAGTGTCTTCCTAGCAGTGTTATAAGTTATCAACTTATATCGATAACCTGATATCTGTGGACACTCAATAAACCAAGAATTTGACCAACTGACAACAGAAAAGCCTTCTTCCCTTTAGTCTATGAATCAACCATATGGACCAATGTTTATTCCATGGGAAAGTTAGAGAATAACCAACCCATTCAACAGCAACCAGAAATTTGTAAAACCAACCTATATATAGTTTAATTCTAGCTAAGTCGCTACAATTTAGCTTAATTGTTACAGGTTACATGGTATTACATGTTCATGGTGCACAGACCCATCTGTAGCAATAACAGAGCCTTTAATACATCCAACTGAGCTAAGGGAATCAAGCTGCCAGATTGCATCACGTATTCCAATTTTACACTTTAGTATCTACTTCTTTGCCCGCTGCAATTCCTTCTCTGGCCTTATCTTTCTCGGCTGCAATTGAAATTCAGATGTTAAGAACATCAAAGAAGCTCTTCGTCATTTAAAGCTTAACTATGTCATAAAACTAACAACAGGTTCAAATCCCCTGCACTAAGATCAATGAGAAAATCAAGAATCAATAATGTTCTTATTTACAGATTAGAAAAACGTCACATACCTATTACATTTCCAACCTTCACCAGAATAAGCATCAATAAGGTTCTGCTCCAACTTCATTTTAATCAACAGGTACCTTGTTCTCCTCTGCAATCGTGAAGCTTCATCTAGCTCCACCTTCTCCTTTTGCCGCTTCTTGCTCCTACCCTTCTTTAGTTTATTTGTTTCACCATCTCCATTAGCCACTTCTCCGTTCCCCTTGGAAATCACTAGTGCAAAATTTTTTCCTTTATGGTTCGATGATGCCCAATCTGGAGCCCCTTTTCTATCAATTTTTATATGCAGATTTTTTTTGACTAATCGATTTGCTTCTTGCAAAGTCATCCCCGGCTCCCTTACTATGAGACTCAGCAACTATCCTTTTTAACAGGGTTGAATTGACTGTCTTTGACTAACATTTGGATTTAAATCTAAGTTTTTTACTCTTTGATATTTTGCTGCCTTTTTTTAACTTCAACGACGCAATTAGTTTTGTTTATCCTTTCTATAGTATTTTATTCCTATTAATCATACGTCTTAATTCCCATTCTCCCAAATTCAGTTTTGACATTCCTAAAACCTTTTTGGCCAAATTTTCACTCTTTCTAGAATTGTTGCGTCTCTTTGTTTTAATTCATTCAGTTGTAAGTCTTGCTTTAATTTTTGTTTTATTAGTCTGTTATACCGATGTGTACTAAAAAAAAAGAGGGAAACAAAGAAACAATAGAAAAAATAAGAGGATGGTGAAAAAAAAGTCCCCAACCTCCACTTAAAAATTTTTGTTCGTTCCATTATTAATGTCTTGGAGAGTCCAAAATTAGTTTTACCCCAAAGGTGAAAGTTTTTGTCCGAAATTTTCGTAATTTGTGCTTCCAAAACCTTATCTACATACGCATTGTATTCTTGCGTTTGAAATTTGAGTGTCCTTAGTGTAATCTTTGTGAATTGTTGCTACAATCTTGATATTGGTTTGATTAGTTTGATAAGAATTGAGTGAGAACTACTACAAGTGGAAAATTGCAAAAGAGTGTGAGCGTATTAGAGAGTAAAAGCCAACAAAATTTGAGTAAAACACGAGTGGAATTGAGAGAATCATTTTCTTCAGTGAAACATGTAAGGGAGCGTGGCGTCAGTCATGTCTAACTATTTTTTTTTTTTTTGCCAATGTAAGTCACGTCTCACAACCAATAACGAAACACAAATGAAAAGGATCAATTACCAACTACTCAAAATTTGCAAATTCAAATATTTGATAGGAGGGATGAGAAGGATGATGAGGGCTGAATTAATGCACACACATGAGCGTTTAGATTAAATAGAGAACAAACGTGCGGGGAAGCCACAACCCGTTCCCCAAAGACGTAGAAGGGAGAGAGCTCTGGCCAGAGGAGAGATTGAAGCCTATTAAAGGGATGAGTATGATGAAGGGGAAGACTCAGTGGGTAGTTATAAAAAAGATGAACGAAGAGAGCTAAGAATAGAGATGATGGTTTGAATGTCATAAAGATGAAGATCCTCTCTTCTTAAGGTAAATCTGACCTAAAAGCGTACCTTGAATGGGAGAAAAAAAATGGAGTTCGTGTTCGATTGCCACAATTATTCAAAGGCAAAAAAATAAAATTCGTTGTGATTGAGTTTTCTAACTATGCCATTACTTGGTGCGATCAACTTGTTATAAATAAGAGACAGAATAGGGAATATTTAGTTGAGACATGGAATGAAATGAAAATGTTGATGAGAAGGCGTTTTGTACCTAACCACTATTATTGAGACTTGAACCAAAAATTGGAAAGTCTTACGGAGCGTAGCTGAAGCATGGAGGATTATTCCAAAGAAATGGAGATTGCCATGATTAGAGCAAATGTGGAGGAAGATAGAGAAGCTACCATGGCACGATTCTTGAATGTCCTTAATCGTGAGATTGCAAATATAGTTGAGTTGCAACATTATGTGGAGATTGAAGAGATGGTCTATAAAGCCATCAAGATTGAACAGCAACTCAAGAAGAGGGTTAACACCCGTGCAGCCCCAAGCTCGAGTTCTACTCCTTGGAAGCTAAGCCATGTAAAGCGAGACGAGAGGCCATACGCATCTACTGCACCTAAGCCAAGATCCGAGCCCTCGAAGCATAATTCACAAGTTAACACCATGACTCCCACTACTAGTAATCGTGACATTAAGTATTTTAAATGTCAAGGTAAGGGACACATAGCGACTGGATATGTAAATAAAAAAAGTTATGGTGCAGCGGGACAATAGTGAGATTGTAACTGAAGATGAAACGTAAGAAAATGAGATGCCACCATGGAGGACGTCGAGGATGAAGAGTATACAGCCCCTGGAGAATTGACTTTAGTAGTTAGGAGAGCTTTGAGTGTGCAAGTAAAAGAAGACGAAGCAGTGCAACAGGAAAACATTTTTCGCAGTATGTGTTATCGTTGCACTGCTTCGTCTTCTTTTATTTGCACACTCTGATGCGAATCCCACAATGAAACTTTGAAACCCACTCTTAATTTGAAGTTTCAACTTCCCAAGAAAGTTTTAAACAGATTTAAGACAAACAAAACCTTGACCTAATGCTTAAGAAAACATGAACCAAAGGTATAGAGAATGATATTGACGCCACACTCAAGGAATAGATGAGAACGTGAGTGATAAGTCTAAATTTGGAACGCCACAAGAATGCAAATTCTTGATAAGTTCACTAGTTCTCTAAAGAACCAAAGAAAGAATAATCTTTCAAATTCAAATAAAATTAATCTCTAATTTTCTTCCATAGCAAGGTTACTGAGTTTAAATAGGCTAAAAGAAACCCAAGATCCTAAAAATACAAATGGAAATATTGGAACAACCCTCCAAGTAGGTTTGTCAAAGGATGCTTCAAAAGTCTTCACCAACCCACCATAATTAATGCTATCTTTGACAAACTTAATGCTAGTCTACTATAATTAATGCTATCATTGAAAAACTTAATGTTAGTCCACCATCATTGATGGTAGACTTACCTTGCACATTGACAAACTTGAAACAAAACAACAAATGAAGTTGAAAAATAAAGGAGTCGTTGAAAATCCCAAGTCTGAATAAGCTGTAATTAATTGGTCACAACTCCTTTTAGAGAACTCCAAATCCAGCTCTGTAAAATTTATTGGAAAGCTAACTTAATTATCTTTCCAACGGTATATAGTTTGCACATTACTTTTGGCTCAATCAATACAATTATTATTTCGAATTTGACCTTTCTGCATTTAACAAAAATTGTGTATTTGGATGCCCAATAACTTGAATAATGCCCACAATGCCTTGTCTTCTCTTCAAGCCCAATTCATGATGTCTTGCATCTTAAATTGCATTTTCAATCCATATTTTCTCAATTAATCCATTTAAAGAAGCTTGCATCGTTTTGGCTCTTGCTCTTTTAATTGGGCCTCTATGAATGTACAAAGGATCACTTGAAGTTTTAATGGTATTCCCTTGATGGTTCTCATCATTCTCCCTCTCCTTAAAAGGATTCATCCTCGAATCTTCACCTACATCGAAAGGAGAAAGATCAGAAACATTAAAAGTAGCACTCACATTATACTCACCAGGAAGATCCAATTTGTAGACATTGTCATTGATTCGTTCAACCACTTGAAATTGACCATCTCCCCTTGGAAGAAACTTGGAACGCCTTTGTACTGGGAACCTCTCCTTTCTCATATTATCTCCAGGCTGAAAAACCACTTGCTTACGTCCTTTGTTGGCTTGAGTAGCATATTGTTTAGTTCTCTTTTCTATGTGTTGTTGTGTTCTCTCATGCCATGGCTTGACAAATTCAGCTTTCATTTTACCATCCATACTAGCACGCTCATCAATAGGTAAAGGTAATAAATCCAAAGGAGTTAATGGATTAAAACCATATACAGTCTCAAATGGTGAAAATTTAGTAGCTGAATGGACAGTTCTATTGTAAGCAAATTCAACATGTGGCAAACATTCTTCCTAAGTTTTCAAGTTCTTTTGAATAATGGCACGCAACAAAGTAGATATAGTTCTATTTATAACCTCAGTTTGTCCATCAGTTTGTGGATGACAAGTAGTAGAAAACAAAAGTTTAGTACCCAACTTATCCCACAAAGTTTTCCAAAAATGGCTCAAGAACTTAGCATCTCGATCTGCAACTATGCTCCTTGGTACTCCATGCAACCTGACTATTTCCTTGAAAAACAAATTAGCTATGTTTGTTGCATCATCAGTTTTGTGACATGGAATGAAATGTGCCATCTTTGAAAACCTTCTAGATAATGCATCAACCACCACATTTTCCTTACCTTGTTTATATTTGATCACATAAGGAAATGGCTCAATAAACTCAACCCATTTGGCATGTCTCTTATGTAACTTACCTTGCCCTTTCAAATGCTTCAAGGACTCATGATCAGTGTGTATAACAAACTCTTTAGGTAGAAGATAATGTTGCCAAGTTTCCAATGCTCTCACCAATGCATACATCTCCTTGTCATAAATAGGATAGTTTAGGGCTACTCCACTCAATTTCTCACTAAAATAAGTAATTGGACGCCCTTCTTGCATCAAAACAGCTCCAATACCTATACCTGAAGCATCACACTCAATTTCAAAAGTTTTAACAAAATCAGATAAAGCAAGTAATGGTGTAGAAACCAATTTCTCCTTAATTAGATTAAATGCCCTTTCTTGTTCACTACCCCAATTAAATCTCACATGTTTCTTCACAATTTCAGTTAATGGTGCAGCAAGGGTGCTAAAATCTTTCACAAATCTTCTATAAAAACTAGCCAAACCATGAAAACCTCTTACCTCACTTACACTTTTAGGCATAGGCCACTCTTTAATAGCCTTTACCTTCTCTTCATCAACCTCAATTCCTTTAGCACTTACAACATAACCAAGAAAAACAATCTGATTTGTAAAAAATGAACACTTCTTCAAATTACCATACAATTATTACTTCCTTAAAATAGTCAATACACTTTGCAAATGTTCAATGTGTTCAATTTACCAATAAAAGCATGCAAAACATGGTTCATTAACCTCATAAAAGTGCTGGGTGCATTAGATAACCCAAATGGCATCACTAACCACTCTTATAAATGATATTTTGTTTTAAAGGCAGTTTTCCACTCATCTCCCTCTCTAAACCTAATTTGATGATATCCACTTTTAAGATCAATTTTACTAAACACACAAGAACTATGCAATTCATCAAGCATGTCATCAAGTCTAGGAATATGATGTCTATACTTTATAGTGATTTTATTGATTGCACGACAGTCAATGCACACTCTCCATGTTCCATCCTTTTTGGGCACTAATAAAACTGGTACCGCACATGGACTCATGCTCTCCCTCACATATCCCTTGCCAAGAGTTCTTCAACTTGCCTTTGAAGCTCCTTTGTCTCCTCGGGGTTACTTCTATATGCAGGTCTATTAAGAATGGTAGCTCCAGGGACAAAGTCTATTTGATGCTCAATTCCCTCAATAGGTGGCAAACCATTAAGAACTTCATTTGGAAACACATCATCATAGTCCTACAAAAGAGTCACAATAGCACTAGGCAAAGAAAAATTAAGCTCATTAGTATGTAAACAAGCCTCTTTGCACAAAAGTACAACGTTAGGCTATTTTGAAAAGAAAGCCCTCTTAACCTCGCTCTCTTTTGCAAACAAGTTCACTTGCTGCCTCTCTTTTCTCTCAACAATATTTTTTTCTATCTTTCCACTTGCTTTTCTCTCAATCTCTCTTTCTTTTAAACTCTCTTTTTTTTTTTGTATCACTCTCTTTTTGTATTGACATTTGATCCTCATACACTTGCCTAGGTGTTAATGGTACAAGAGTGATTTGCCTTTTATTTATTACAAAAAAATATCTATTTAAGTAACTATCATGTGTCACACGCCTATCATATTGCCAAGGTCGACCCAAAAGAATGTGTCCAGCATGCATGGGTACTATATCACATAGAACCTCATCCTTGTATCTCCCAATAGAGAATGAAACCAGCACTTGTTTATTTATTTTAACTTCCCCACAATCATTCAGCCATTGTAGCTTATATGGCCTCGGATGTTTCAAAGTTTTCAAATTTAATTTTTCAACTAAACTAGTGCTAGCTATATTAGTACAACTTCCACCATCAATTATCATACTACATACCTTATCTTTGATGTGGCATCTAGTATGAAAGATGTTATCACGTTGTACCTCCGCATCCTCTTTTACTTACATTTTGAGAGCACGCCTAGCAACCATCAATTTACTATCAACAGGATATTCTACACCATCATTAGCATCCTCCAAGGGTGGCATAGGATCATCATCTGATTCACTCTCAAGATCATTGCTCTCTTATTTGGGCATTGAGATGCAATATGACCTGTCCCTAAACATTGAAAACACTTAATATCTTTATTTCTAGAGTGTTGGGAATCAGATTTACGTTTGCTTTGGTTGCCTCCCTCTTTATGATCCTTGATTGGCTCAATCTTAGGCTTTGAAACAACCTTTTCATCTTTGCTCCATTTTGACTTCCATGGGGAAGATGAACCCAAATTGGTTCTAGTGGAACCTTTCTTTTTCAGTTGTCCTTCCACTTTCATGGCCATGTGAACCATGTCTTCCAACTCAACATAGTGCTGCAAGTCAACCACATTAGCAATATCTTGATTTCAACCATGTAAAAATCTTGCCATAGTGGCCTCTCGTTGTTCTTCAATGTTGGCTCGAATCATGATTATTTCCAACTCCAAATAAGCTTCCGGATCATTTTTACCTTGAAAAGAAAAAATTTTCAGTTTGATACTCCCCAAATCACGATCTATACGTCTTGCCCTTCTATTATCTCTTCCACGCATGTCAACGGTGGCTTGGTCATCAAAATAATCTATGTCATCGCCATCTTCCTCTCCCATGACAGCACGCCCTTGATTACCTCTTACATTAGGAGCTATTGGTTGTTGTCCCCTTTGTAGATTGGCTATGGCAGTGTCTTGCCTCTCCAATTTGTCCTGGATCTCTCCAAACATCATATTAGGGGTGTTCAGAATCCAATCCGATCCGCTCAATCCGTCCGATCCGCTCAATCAGATCCGTATAAATCTGATCCGTGGATTGGTGGATTGGATATGGATTGAAAATTTAAAAATCCGCAGTCAATGGATTGGATATGGATTTACTTCTGTAAATCCACAGAAATCCGTGAATCCGCAAAAAAAAAAATATATATATATATATATATATATAATTAAAAAATTATTATAAATTTAATTAAAAAAATTATAAATGTGACATTGCATAGTTACCAAGCACTATAACATATCTTAACCATTACCCAATAATAATATAAAATGAAAAATGATTAAATAATCAAATATACAAATATAACTTGTAAAAATTGTAAAACAAAATAAAAGCAAAGTCACATGCACTAGCAAAAGCAAAGTAACATAACGCCAAGTCACCAACAATTTGCAAACAAAAAACTCTAAGTTTCCTCGCCGTCACACACACTAGCAACATTCAATACTGGTTGGATACACTCTCGACACGGATTTAAAGGACATCAGCTGCTCGATTCGGGCAAGAGCAAGCCATCTTCTTTCCCAAGTCCATCGAGCCACTTCACATTCATTGGTTCCAGCTGAACAATTTCACTATCACAACCTTCAAGATCGCCACACGTACGGCTTCTCCTGGTTCCCATCGTGGATGGCTCCGTAATCACCACTTTTCGACGGGCGCAATAGCCCTAGTGAAGGATCAGATTGTGTTTGGTTTCCGAAACTTTGCCATTTCAATTAATTGTGGCTTTATTTGAACAATTAATTTCGGTGTTATATTAACGTATTATTGTAACTTTATTTGAACAATTAAGCATGGTATGTTATATTTTGAAACTTTGAACGTATTATTGTAGCTTTATTTGAATAATTAGTCTCGATGTGTTATATTTTAAAACTTTAAATGTATTATGTTAGCTTTATTTAAACAATTAATTTATTTAAATTTTATTCAATTTTAAATTTAATTGGTAGCAAAATTATTTTTATATTAGATTTTTTTATTTCATTAGTTGGAGAGAACTAAAAATTTTTAATTCGAAAACTAATGCGCAAAATGGTGGATTGCATATGGATTGAGTTAAATCCGCATCCGATCCGCAGACGTATGGATTGGATATGGATTGAGTCAAATCTGGATCCGATCCGCAGATGTATGGATTGGATTTGGATTGAATTTTATCAATCTGTGGATTGGATTGGATTGAAAAATTATAATCCGCAAAATCATGGATCGGATATGGATTGATATCCAATCCGTAAAATCCGATCCGCGAACACCCCTACATCATATTCATGTGCTCAAATTGTTGTTGCATGGCTTTGAGCATGATTGATTGGTCTATAGCTTCTTGATCTTTTGACATATTTGTGATCTGAAAAGAATGTTACCTCACAACACTCCCTCACGTGTTTCACTCAATTTGATGTCACTTACCTCTCGTGTTTAACACACAAATTGGCTTTTACCCTCTAATGATCTCACAAACCTTTTTTTTTTATTTACCACACTTAATTCTCTCTTTCAGTTCTTTATTGAACTAAATAAACAAAATCAAGAAAAATCCAAGTGGCACACCAAATATGACAAAGGAATTAAGAGGACACAAAGAACGACAAAGGAAATTGATGAAAAGAAAGCAAGAAAGCAAAGGAACACAATTGATATTGTGTAAACAATGTCAAGGAAAATGAATAACTAAATTTCAATTTGATGAAAGTAGGAATACTTGATTCATTTTGCAATCTGATTTTTTTTTGGGTACTTTTTTTTACGTTTTTTCTTTTTTTATATAATCAAAATAAATAAGACATTCAAACCTGATTAGAAACTAGTTCTGATACCAAATGATGCGAATCCCACTATGAAACTTTGAAACCCACTCTTAATTTGAAGTTTCAACTTCCCAAGAAAGTTCTAAACAGATTTAAGACAAACAAAACCTTGACCCAATGCTTAAGAAAACATGAACCAAAGGTATAGAGAATGATATTGACACCACACTCACGAAATAGATGAGAACGTGAGTGATAAGTCTAAATTTGGAACGCTACAAGAATGCAAATTCTTGATAAGTTCACTAGTTCTCTAAAGAACCAAAGAAAGAATAATCTTTTAAATTCAAATAACATTAATCTCTAATTTTCTTACATAGTAAGATTGCTGAGTTTAAATACGCTAAAAGAAACTCAAGATCCTAAAAATACAAATGGAAATATTGGAACAACCCTCCAAGTAGGTTTGTCAAAGGATGCTTCAAAAGTCTTCACCAACCCACCATAATTAATGCTATCTTTGACAAACTTAATGCTAGTCTACTATAATTAATGCTATCATTGACAAACTTAATGCTAGTCTACTATAATTAATGTTATCATTGATAAACTTAATTTTAGTCCACCATCATTGATGGTAGACTTACCTTACACATTGACAAACTTGAAACAAAACAACAAATGAAGTTGAAAAACAAAGGAGTCGTTGAAAATCTCAAGTCTGAATAAGCTGTAATTAATTGGTCACAACTCCTTTTAGAGAACTCCAAATCCAGCTCTGTAAAATTTATTGGAAAGCTAACTTAATTATCTTTCCAACGGTATATAGCTTGCACATTACTTCTAGCTCAATCAATACAGTTGTTATTCTGAATTTGACCTTTTTGCATTTGAAACAAATTGTGTATTTGGCTGCCCAATAACTTGAATAATGCCCACAATGCCTTGTCTTTTCTTCAAGCCCAATTCATGATGTCTTGCATCTTGAATTGTATTTTCAATCCATATTTTTTCAATTAATCCATTTAAAATAGATTGCATCTTTTTGGCTCTACCTCTTGTGATTGGGCCTCTATGAATGTGCAAAGGATCACTTGAAGTTTTAATGGTATTCCCTTGATGGTTCTCATCACACTCAAATCTCTCCTAACTACTAAAGTCAATTCTCCAGGGGCTGTATACTCTTCATCTTCAACATCCTCCACGGTGGCATCTTATTTTTTTATGTTTCATCTTCAGTTACAATCTCACTATTGTCCCACAACACCATAACTCTTTTATTCACACATTCACTTGCGATATGCCCCCTGCCTTGACATTTAAAACACTTAATGTCACGATTCCTAATAGTGGGAGTCACAGTGTTACCTTGTGAATTTCTGCTCAGTACTGTAGTAGATGTTGTAGCAAAGGTACTGTAATAAAAATAATAATCAATGCCATTAAGTGAGTTTATTTACTCAATTACTCCATTCCTTTTGGTTACATCCTTGCGTTTGATGTGAGAATTTTCTTTATTGCATTTTTATTCATCGCATTTTTATTTTAATTAGTTATTAGTTTCATAAAATTGTTTTATTTTAATTTAGAACAAAACTACATTGTTAAGATAGTTGTAGCAAATCTGATAACATCAATCCATGTGGAGACGATCTGAATACTCATCAGTATATTACTTATTTTGTACACTTGCATATTGACACAAATAGCAGTAGAAATTGCACACATCATTGCCCCACTCAGTTTCTCACTAAAGTAAGCAATTGGTCGTCTCTCCTGCATTAGAATTGCGTCAATACCAATACCTGAGGCATTGCATTCAATTTCAAACGTTTTATTAAAGTTAGGCAAAAACAATAAGGGAGCATCGGTTAGCTTTTGCTTGATCATTTGAAATGTCTTCTCTTGCGCTTCTCCCTACTTGAATCCAACATATTTTTTTATTACTTCAGTAAGTGGTGCGGCTAATGTGTTAAAGTCTTTCACAAATCATCGGTAGAAACTAGCGAACCAATGAAAGCTTCTCACATTACTTACACTTGTGGGACTCGGCCACTCTTGGTTTGCACGTACCTTTTTCTCATCAACCGTTATGTTGTTGATAGCTCGACAGTCAACACACATCCTCCACGTACCATCCTTCTTAAGCACTAATAAAACTGGAACTGCATATGGACTCATGCTTTCTCTCATGTACCCTTTTTTCATCAATTTATTAACATGTCTTTAAATTTCTTTGGTTTCCTTTAGGTTACTCCTATAGGATGGTCCATTTAAAATGGTTGCACCGAGCACAAAATCAATCTGATGCTCAATCCCTTAGATTGGAGGTAAACCATGTGGTGCTTCCTCGGGAAAGACATCCTCATATTCCTACAAAGGAGAAGTAATAAAACTAGGCATAGTAGGGTCAAATTCGTTAGTGTTTAAAAATGCCTCATTGTACAAAAGTACATTCATCGGCTGATGTGAAAACAACGTTTTTTTTTTATCTCACTTGCTCTCGCGTAGAAATTCTTTTATTTTCCTTATGATTTTCTCCCAATAGCCACATTTTTCTTTGGTTTTTCTCTCACTTTTTCTTAGCCTCTTTTTGAATTTCACTCTCTTTTTCTCTCTTTTTATTTTGCTCACTCTCTCTCTTTAGGCTCATTTGGTCTCCATGAACCTGCTTTGGTGTCAATGGAACAAGAGTGATATTGCATTTATTAAATACAAATAAATAGTTTGTGCTTGGAGGGCTTGGATCTTGGCTTAGGTGCAGTAGATGCTCGGCTTCCAAGGAGTGGAACTCGAGCTTGTTGCTGCTCAATCTTGATGGCTTTGTGGACTATCTCCTCAATCTCCACATAATGTTGCAACTTAACCTTATTTGCAATCTCCCGATTAAGACCATTCAAGAATCGTGCCATGGTAGCTTCTCTATCTTCCTCCATATTTGCTCTAATCATGGCAATATCCATTTCTTTATAATAATCCTCCACGCTTCGGCTACACTGTGTAAGACTTTGTAATTTTTGGTACAAGTCTTGATAATAGTGGTTAGGTACAAAATGCCTTCTCATCAATGATTTCATTTAATCCAATGTCTCAACTGGACATTCCCTATTTCGCCTTCTACTTATAACAAGCTGATCCCACCAAGTAATAGCATAGTAAAAAAACTCAATCACAGCCAACTTTACCTTTCTTGCCTCTGAATAATGGTGGCAGTCAAATATGAACTCTCATTTCATCCCATGTCTGGGTTGGATTGTCCTTGAAAAGATGGAATCTTCATTTTTATGCCACTTAATCCATCATCTATATTCCTAGCTCTCTTACCTCGTTCATCTTTCCTATAGCTACCCATCTTGTGGTTGCCCTGCATGTGTGTTCTCCACTTGATCCAAACGCTCGTATATGAGCTCTAATTCAACCCCATCATCCTTCCCATCTATGCTTGAATTTACAAATTCTGAGTAGTTGCGGACTGATCCTCTTCATTTGTGTTTTGTTTTAAATTGTGAGACATGACTAACATCTACAAAAGAAAGTTAGAAATAATATTGAAAGGACCTCACCTCACTCCCTTACGTGTTTCACTCTGAAAAAAAAAATTCACTCAATTCCACTTGTGTTCCACTCAAATTAATTGGCTTTTACCCTCTAATACGCTCACACTCTCTTGCCTTTTTCCACTCATAGTAATTCTTACTCGGTTCTTATTAAACTAATCTAATCAATATTAGGATTCCAGCAGCAATTCACAAAGATTACACTAAAGAGACTCAAATTTCAAGAGCAAGAAGGCAATGTATATGTAAAGTCCGGTTTTGATTTTGGGCAAAAATTTTCACCTATGGGGTAAAACTAGTTTTGGACTTCCAAGACACTAATAGTGGAAAAATGAAATATTTTAAGAGGAGGTCGAGGAATCTCTCTCTTTCTCTCTCTCTTTTTTTAGGAAAAAAGAATATGTAAAATTTGTGGATTTAAGGAGAATTAAAACAACAAGGATGCAAAATTTATTTTAAAAAAAAAAAAGAAACCCTAAAATGTTGTTCATAAAACCCTATATTGAGGATTCTAAGCGAATAGGAAATAATCTAAATCAAATCAAAATCCTAACTAAGTAAATAAGAAAGAATCTAAATTAAATCAGAATCCTAATTGGCTTAAATGCCTTACATCAATTAAAATGGAAACTAGACAATTAAAATAGAAATAATTGATTTGTTTCTCTAATAGCCTCCTCAAGAAACGGGAAAGTATCCAAAAAAGGAAAATAATATATTTTCCCGCCATAATGTGCAAGCCAACTTCCTATTTCATGTAAGTGATTATTTGAAAACTTCAAGAGCCTGAATCATGCATTTAACATGTGCGATTCCTTCAACGGACCTCCACGAATTTGATTGAGCCCAAGTTGCTTGAATTAATTCATTAAGCACTTATTTGAGTTTCTTTGCTCGAGCTCTTGTAATAGATCCGACAGGAACTTGAATAGGATTTAAATATGTCTCATCCTATGTACTTGTGATAGTTTTATCCTCAATCTCATCAGGTGCCACCAAACAATGCACCCTTATATAGATCGACTTTATCTTCAAATTGCATATTGATTGAAGATGGTCAAGGATAATATGGTTGTTTCAGATTTACCTATTCAACTTGTTAACTACATGAATCTCTACTTTAAATATGCTATAAGCACGTATTTATCAAATAATTTAAGCTGGCTTATTATCATAAGATGATTTATCACTATCATATTTAAGTTTTTTAGCTTTGTTTGGAGTCCCTCAAGTAACTGATCATCCACCAGTCTTGGTGGTGATTGTAGTAAAGCTTGCTTTACCATCTGTGATGTTGATGCTTCGTTGGTAGTATTACTACTTTTGATTCTTATGTCTTCAATAAAAGACTATTAGAGCTTAACATTCCTTCTATCTTAGAAGTTTATTTGCCAATAGATTGAGATTATAGATTTGTATAGTTGTTTTGTCCAATCACATGGTTAATTGTTTCACATATGGTAGCTTGAGTGCCTTTATTTGTAATTGTCTTGAATGGAATTGCTTTTTGCTTTTATCGAGACCTTTAAAGAGACTAGTGGCCGATGATTGGCAAATATCACCTTTCCTTTAGTCATACAATACTTAGTTTTTTCTTCAATAGCATTTACCGAACTGGTCTCAAATCTTGAACAGCATAAATACATCCGCTGTAAAAATTAAGAGAAGTTGTAGTGCCCTTTCATTCTATACATAAATGTTATGTATAGGTCGTGACATTACTCTTTTTCTTTTTCAAAATGAGAGCTTAGGAACCATTATTTGGCTTCTAAATTCCTTTTTAAATTGAAATGCCTTTTAAACATATTCCTATTGATCTTAAAGCTATTAGGTTTAGCTTAGATCATCATTATATTGGAGTGCCTATATTAGGAAGTGTTGACTAGTTGGTCATTTATAAGGCATGATTTTGGTGGAACTTCCACCTCGTATACATGTTTATTACCTACGATGAACTAGCACAACCTCAAATACCTTCAATTACATCTATGTTAGTGAGGGGAATATTGAAAGACTGACAATAATCCAGGAATGTTCTGGAAGCTACAAATACTCTAGCAGAAGTAGTATCTTGTATCCGTATAGATCTTGATTTGAATTGGATTTTAATAGTACCAACTTCTCATTTGGTAATTATTGATGGATGAATAGATGGAAGAATCTCTATCGGTTTGTTGTTTGGTAATTTCCAAACTTCTAGAATAGTAACATCTTTCTATTTAATCTTTATTCATTTGGAAAAGAGTTGTTTCTCCATTATTTTCTTTAAAAATGTCTCAGTTTCGACATTTGTGTTGGAGGTGTTAATGGTTTTATAAAATATTGTGAGAACCAAATAACCTCTATATGTCAATATTGACCACACCCCTCATCAACCCACTACATGTAGTCAACCCACTGCCCCTCATGTAAAACATATTTGCAGCCTTCTCATTTAATCAATAAACCACCTATTTCATCTACCTTTTGTGGCCATGCCCCCACTGCTAACACGAATCCCTCTTGTTTGTTAGCCAAACGTGTTATCCCACTTAAGGACACGGCTACCATGCAGGGCATAAAATCCTTGTATGGTGCAGGGGCTAAACTTGAGCCGTTGGATTCAGTTTGAATCCAACGGTTGTGGTTTTAATTTAAAAAAAAAAAAGAGAAAAAATGAATAAAAACAGGAAAAAAATAAGGCAACCGGTTGAATCAAAAGCATTTTCTCCTCCCTCCCTCTTTTTCTCCCTCTCTTTCTCCTTTCTCCCCCCCCCCCCGAACATTGAGCAAATCTTTGTCGTTCCCCGCACTGTCACGGTCTCGTTCTTGGTCACTCTCCCACTCTGGCTCACACTCTTGCTCCCGCTCTTGTTCACACTTAGGCTCCCATTCTCGTCGTTGTTATTGCTGTTGGTCTTGGCCTTTCTTCCAACTCACACTCACGCCCAAACTTGCTCTCACTTTCGCTCTAGCTCCTGGCTCCGACTTTTACTCTTCTCGTCAAGGTTACTCAACTTTAAACTTAGCCTTGTATTTGTTAAAGTGATTTAGATCTGTAATTTGTTATATTTTGGGAAAACGATTTATTAATGATATAGTGTAGAAATATAATGCTTACATAATATTTGACAAAATGCCACAAAGAACTATAGAACTATTTGTCATCTTTTAAGATAATAGGTTAATTTTTTTTTTTTTTTACAAAATGATGTAGCCGTGTTTTTAATTTTTTTTATAATAATTCGATGATGAAAAAAAATTAGACTTGGCCATTCGAGTGTGGTAGCTTTGTGTGATAGTTTGGCGTATGCATTCGTTTGATACAAGATGCATTTCGGTTAATTCAAGATGAATCAGTATCACCAATTTTAGCACGTCTATCTGCATCTAATCTATTTTACAAATCTTTACGCTTGAACCTGAGATTATGTGAACCCCCAACTTGATCACCCATGTAATCCACAACTTGGCATGTCTTCACGCCAACATGCCTCAATGCCTTAGCTTGAGCAAGATCTCCTTCACTAACATGCCGATGTGAATGAAGGAGATGTACTTCATTCGGAGAAGTCAACGGATGATTGTCCTCAGTTCTAAATTCTGTCACAGTATACTTGCCACTGGAATTGTCGTAATTCACTCGAAACGATGCTTTACAACTCTTACACGTTATTGGTCGTGGTTCCCGCACTCTATTATCATTTGCCAAATATTTTCCAGCTTTATATCCTTCCAAATTACAAACCCACCGATGGATCGTAGTTCGTCCAGACTTGGAACGACGAAGCACATTTTTCTAACACTAAAACCAACCAATCTTGAATAGTTCATGTACCGTGCATTTGCATCTTCTACTGAATCAAACTGAGCTCCAAGTACATTGGTCCAAGGTAACTTAAGATTATCAGAGGATTTACTCATCTGGAAATCTTGAAAGGTAATAGCACGAAATTTGACAAAAAAATTAAAATACAGTGATCAAAATACAATGACACTGGGTATATTTTTAAAAATCAATCCACATTCATCCAACATCATTTTAATGTCATTCATATATTAAAAAAATAAAAACAAAATTAAGATAAAACAAATATTTAAGTCATAAACACTTACTTGAGGAACAACACTGAGATTTTGCAATGGTTGAAATTTGCACCTGCAAGAGCTATGCAGGCGAAAGAAAATGTTGATCCAAGGTGAGTGAGTTATGGTAGGTAAGTGGCATTTAAAATCGAAATATATATATATATATAGGTATATTTATGAAGGAAGGAACAATGACATTAATTGGTTCAATAGTGAGTGAGTTATAAATGCAACAATAAATATACTATAGAGTAGATGAAAAAAAATGAGTACATTTCGAAAATACGTACATGGAACATTAAACAACAAACACGAAACATCTTACTTAAAATATGCAACCACGAACATAAAATATGAGTACCTCGGTAACAGTGAACACACAACAACAAACATGAAACGTAGAACAGCAAACATGAAACGTGGAACGTAAATATGAAACGGGGGCAAAAAAGAATAATTTTAGGGTATTTAAAAAATTATTACATGGAACATTAAACAACAAACACGAAACATCTTACTTAAAATATGCAACTGCGAACATAAAATATGAGTACCTCGGTAACAGTGAACACACAACAACAAACATGAAACTTTGAACAGCAAACATGAAACGTGGAACGTAAACATGAAACGGGGGCAAAAAAGAAAAATTTCGGGGTATTTGAAAAATTATTACATGGAACATTAAACAACAAACACGAAACATCTTACTTAAAATATGCAACCGTGAACATAAAATATGAGTACCTTGGTAACAGTGAACACACAACAACAAACATGAAACATAGAACAACAAACATGAAATGTGGAACGTAAACATGAAATGGGGGCAAAAAAGAAAAATTTCAGGATATTTGAAAAATTATTACATGGAACATTAAACAACAAACACGAAACATCTTACTTAAAATATGCAACCGCAAACATAAAATATGAGTACCTCGGTAACAGTGAACACACAACATCAAACATGAAACGTAGAACAACAAACATGAAACGTGGAACGTAAACATGAAACGGGGGCAAAAGATAAAAATTTCGGGGTATTTGAAAAATTATTACATGGAACATTAAACAACAAACATGAAACATCTTACTTAAAATATGCAACAACGAACGTAAAATATGAGTACCTCGGTAACAGTGAACACACAACATCAAACATGAAACTTTGAACAGCAAACATGAAACGTGGAACGTACACATGAAACAGGGGCAAAAAAAAAATTTCGGGGTATTTGAAAAATTATTACATGGAACATTAAACAACAAACACGAAACATCTTAAAATATGCAACAGCAAATATAAAATATGAGTACCTCGATAACAATGAACACACAACATCAAACATGAAACTTTGAACAGCAAACATGAAACGTGGAACATACACATAAAACGGGGGCAAAACAAAAATTTCGAGATATTTGAAAAATTATTACATGGAACATTAAACAACAAACATGAAACATCTTACTTAAAATATACAACAACGAACATAAAAAATGAGTACCTCGGTAACAATGAACACACAACATCAAACATGAAACTTTGAACTTACAACGTGAAACATGAACATAAACATGAAACGAGAGCAAAAAAGAAAAATTTTGGGGTATTTGGAAAATAATTACATGAAACATATAACAATAGACATGAAACACGTTACTTCAAATATGCAACAATGAACATCAAATATGAGTACTATTGTAACAGTGAATATAAAACATCAAATATGAAACTTTAAACTTACAACATGAAACATGAAGGTAAACATGAAACGAGGGCAAAAAAAAAAATCGGATACTTAGAAAATAATTATATGAAACATTGACCATTAAACATGAAGCTTAAAATGTTAAATATGAGACAGATTTAATAAAAAATGAATTAAACTTTTTCCTTTTTGTTAACACTCAATTTATTTTATTTATCGAAATATTTATAATAAAAAAATTTATATTTTCACTCTACTTGTTTTTTTCTTATTATTATTGTTATTTTTAAAATATTATTTATTTAATAAATATTTTTATTTTTATTTTTTAAATTAAAAATGCATGTTAATGGCAGCAACCGGTTGGAAAACTAGTTGCTGTCGGTTATAAAAGTTGTGTGGCAGCCAAACAACTAGGGGGTTAACAAATTGAACCCCTCTATGATACAAGGACTCAAAGTCCCTGTATCATAGCCGTGTCCCCCACTTAAACCTACAAAACTATGGCCCACTCCAACATCCTAAGCCATCATATGCTTTTATACTCAACTCGATTAACATCCTTGACTTGAGTGCCGCTCCTGGACCACTAAATTCTTTATTGATGTTGTGGCTAGTTATGCTACTGCTTCAATCCTTGTTAAGCTAGTTCGATTATGTAGAGGTGAACCTGCTACTCTTTTCTCTGCTAAGGAAGTTCAATACTGCTAAGCCTTTTAAACTGGATCTTGTTAGC
Source organism: Citrus x clementina (assembly GCF_000493195.1). NCBI lineage: Eukaryota > Viridiplantae > Streptophyta > Magnoliopsida > Sapindales > Rutaceae > Citrus > Citrus x clementina. The sequence continues at coordinate 14,325,788 of NW_006262022.1, forward strand.
AAGTTTTTATATCCTTGGAGCTAAAAAGGAATTATTTGGTTTCCTTACTTGATAATCAACATTTTTATTGAGTTAAAAATGGAAGAAAATTATTCTCAAATATGTATTAAGCACTTTTGGTACAGTCATGTTAGGGGTATGCGTGTTTTTAAGTGGTTCATTTATTTTGCCTATTTAGGGGTAATTTCTTTATCTACCTATCTATATTATCCATTGCAAATATGCTTTATTTTCTACTATTATTATTTTTAGTACATCTTTGCATGTTAATCATGCTATGACCTTAGTTAATAGGCCTTCTATTGCTAGGATTTTAGTGGAGTATGATGTTTCTTAGCCTTTTGTTGCCATGTATGTAGATTGTTAAGGGTGACTTTGATTTTTAGTAGGATATTGATCTTGATTGTGCTTCCCATAAACATTTGGGCCACTTTGCAAACAGTTGTTATTTGGCTAACCTTGGGCTTCGGAAGCCCCAACAACCTGTTGGCCTGGTTTAGAGTTCAGATGTTAAGGATAAAGGTGAAAAGCCTAAGCTTGATGTAGATGTGTATCCTAGGTGGCTCATGTTACCTGGTATGTAATGGTTATGGATAATTGGCTCTAGGGGTCTGGAGTCGAGTTTGCTTTTAACTTAGGGTTAAACTTCTTGTTGAGCCTCTTATTGGTGAAGTGGCTAGACCTTTGAGGTATGATGGTACTGAGAGTGCATCTTCTAATGCCAAGATTCTTATTTTTTATGATTGAATTGTTGGTGTTGATTTCATTGCCATGGTTCGGCCTAATATCGATCGTACTGATGATATAGATGTTTTTGGTGCCCAACAAGTGCCTTAAGATGATACTACTTAATCTACAAGTGGGTTTTAACTCCCACTGCACTATTACCTCTAATTAGATTTGGATGGTAATGTTGATCGGCTTGGTTCATTCCACTTTGATATGGAATTTGGCTCGGGTGAGGAGTCTAGTGAAAATGATGGACAATTTTTATCTAATTCAAATGGTGTGCTCATACTTTTACACTCTTATGCAATGATCGATAGGTTTGACTAGGAATCTAGTTTGATAAGCTATAAAGCCTATCACTTAAAATCTTGCCTTAAATATTATCGTTTTTCAGTATAGAGGTAAGCAAATGTCGTTCTTATAGAGGATTGTTCCCAATTAACATGTTATTAATTGTGAGGTACAATTTTCTCACTTAAATATAGTAGAATTTATTTTAAGCTAACAAGCCCCTTAAGTTTATAATATTTAATTTTAAAGAATGATGACATAAGCAATAACATAAGTGATGATGTAAGTAGAAGTATTTAGAGAAAGTTAAGAATTCTAGAATTTAGTAAGTTATTTTATGAATGTTAATCTCAACCATTGATCAAGAGTTATGGTAGCAAAATCCTAGCCATCTATTAGCCTTAAGAAATCCTATAAATACCCCCTACCCCATTCATTTTCAATGCAACCTAGAAATTTTATTCTCTTCTATTCTAAGTCATAATATCAAGAGTAGAGAAATCCTCAATTTAGAAAGGTCTAGGGAAGTCAAGGTCAAGAGGTAAGTAACACTTTAACTGCAATGTAAGGACAAAATTTTTTCACACTTAACTTTAGTTTTAACCATTTCTTTATGTTGTGGTATATGTAAAGGAGATAGTAAGACTACATGGTGTACCTATTTCTATTATTTCTGACCTAGATGCAAGGTTTACTTCGACATTCTGAGAAAAGTTACATAAGGCTATGGGAACAAGATTGAAGTTTAGTACAACATTTCACCCTCAAACAAAAAGCCAATCAGAAAGAATGATTCAGACGCTGGAAGATATGTTACGAGGATGTGCTATCGACATTCAAGGATCATGGAGCAAGTATTTACCATTGGTTGAATTTGCCTACAACAATAGTTACTAAGCAACAATCGGCATGGCACTATACGAAGCTCTATGTGGTAGAAAATGTAGATCGCCTATCCATTGGGATGGATGGGCAAACGAAGGCATCTTAGACCCGAGTTAATTACTGCATCATCTGAGGCGATCGAGAAAATACGTTAAAGAATGCAGGCAGCTCAAAGTCGACAGAAAAGTTATGCAGATAAGAGGTGAAGGCCTTTGGAATTCCAAGTTGGTGACAAAGTATTTCTAAAAGTTACCCCAGTAAAAGGATCAATGAGATTTGAGAACAAAGGAAAATTAAGTTCGAGGTTTATTGGGTCATTTGAAATACTTGATCGTGTCGGGAATGTTTCCTACCGACCTGCCCTCCCACCATTGTTATCAAGAATACATAATGTCCTTTATGTCTCCAAGTTAAAGAAATACATCTCAAACTCCTCTCATGTGCTAAATTATAAGCCTCTACAACTAGAAGGAGACCTAACCTACGAAGAACATCCAATTTAAATTCTTGATAGAAAGATGAAGGAGTTAAAAAACAAGAAGATTCCTTTAGTAAAAGTACTATGGTGAAATAGCTCAGTGGAGGAGGCAACATGGGAACGTGAGGAAGTATCCTGAGCTATTCAGTAAGTAAATTTTAAGGACAAAATTTTTAAAAGGGGGGAGGAAATTGTGAAGTACAATTTTCGCATTTAAATATAGTAGAATTTATTTTAAACTAACAAGCCCCTTAAGTTTATAATATTTAATTTTAAGAAATGATGACATAAGCAATGACATAAGTGATGATGTAAGTAGAAGTATTTAGAGAAAGTTAAGAATTCTAGAATTTAGTAAGTTATTTCATGAATGTTAATCCCAACCATTGATCAAGAGTTATGGTGGTAAAATCCTAACCATCCATTAGCCTTAAGAAATTCTATAAATACCCCCTACCCCATTCATTTTCAATGCAACCTAGAAATTTCATTCTCTTATATTCTAAGTCATAATATCAAGAGTAGAGAAATCTTCAATTTAGAAAGGTCTAGGGAAGTCAAGGTCAAGAGGTAATTAACACTTTAACTGCAATATAAGGACAAAATTATTTTCACACTTAACTTCAGTTTTAACCATTTCTTTATGTTGTGATGACTATTATGATGTTATTAGTTATAATCTATGATACTTAGTTACGTTATGATCGGCTATGCCGCCTAAGTTATGATACTTAATTATGTTATGGTCGGCCTTGCCGCCTAATCTATGGTACTTAGTTATATTATGGTCGGCTTTGCCGCCTAAGTTATGATACTTAATTATGTTATGGTCGGCCCTGCTACCTAATTGATGATACTAAATTATGTTATGGTCGGTTCTGCAGCCTAATCTTTGGTACTTATACTTAAATAGTGTTGCATGTTGATTCTGTTATGCATTTAGGAACTTCAAATGTTATGACATAAGTTGCATTGGATACATTCATATCAAGCATTACATTATGAAGAAGATGTTTCAGAAAAAGAATTTATGAAAAATAGGTTGTTGTACTACTTGGTGGCAAAGTTTCCAAGGAGTGCAAGCCCTCAAAGCTAAGCGAAAAAAAATCTTTTGGGGACGGCGATATATAACGCCCAAAAAATCAACTAATGAGGCATATTATTTAAAGAGTAAAAGTGCCAACCTTATAGTGCAACATACCTAGGGCCCTAATGAAGTTGTTTTGTTTTTTTTTTATAAGTTTCTTTTAAAAGCTTAAAATGGTTATTCATATGCATCATAATTTATACATGCATAAAAGTGTTATCTTACTAGGCATTAACTCATAAAGTCCTTACATTGCAGGTAACGATGAGTACGGTAAGCTGGCGCCAAGTCCTAACCAAGACGAAGTGCATATGGGCATAACAAATCTTGGGATTTTATAATGGGCCCAGCTTTGTTTAAATTAAAAATAAACATCTTAGCTTTATGTAATAATCAAGTTTTGAAATAAACAATGGAATCTCTGTATGACTATAAAGAAATTTTTGTTTGTTGTATTAAACTTTTAGAATTTGTATTAAAAGTAACCATGTTTTAAACATTTTTAAAATAGATATTTAAGTGGAGTGTTACATTAACACCCAAAACAAAACACAAACTACCAAGCAACAAAGATTGAATTAAATACCCTATCTAGACTTGACGAAATTAATTCAAACTTTCTAGATTTACCAAGGACACACTAACAAACATGTATACAAAATTTGGGGGGCTTTGGAGTTGATTTGCTATGTAAACTAAATTAAAGAATTTAGTGCAAAAAATCTGAAATTGTAGAAAATAGTTTTAAAGAGTTTGAATTATGATGCGAAATATGGTTAGGAAATTATTCTCCACCAATAAACATTGGATATTAGATTAGTTATCAGAATGATCATTGATTTTCTTTTGAAAATAACAACCCAAATATAATTATAACCTCAGTTATCTTGATCTTTACTTACTTAGCTGTCATGTAAAACAATCCAAAACAAGCTCTCTAGATTTAATTTAATGAAAGCATTAGAATCAAGAAAGATTTAGGCTGAATCAAGAAAAAAACACACAAGCTCGGTTTATTTATCTTGAATTATATTCCACATGCAAACAAACAAAAATATCCCATAATCTTGATTAGGATATGCAACTTAGGTTGAGTTCTTTGATAATTATGGATAAAAAATCCTAAAGTAGCAATCAATCACCATCAAATTCATCTAGTCGGCCACCTAAACAATGATGAGACTACTCACACATTTAAACTATTCAATATCAAATCCATTAAAGAAAACTAAAGAAAAGACAAGAAAGAAAGGTTTATTGATTGAATTATAGGTATGGTGGCCAAGTCCTCTCTCCAATTTGCCACCCTCTCTTCTTTGCAATCTTCTCTCCTTTGGAACTAATTTTTCACATTTTTTATCCCCTTAAGGCATTTAGCTTGTTGCCTTTGTATAGAATTACTATCCAAATCCTTCTAGGACTAGGGAAACTCATTTTTAACCTCTTTGTCCTTATATGATTTTTGCTAGTCGCAATAATTAGGATAGCAACTCTATATAAAAGCAACAAATTAGACACCCTAAAAGGAGAAAAAAAATGAAGAATCGGTTTTAAAGGAAAGAAGAATGCTAAGAATAGAGGAGAGGGTGAATTTGACAGAAGACCTGGCTGCTTTAGCATAATTTTAAATAATAAGAGACCTTTCTTTCTCTTGTCTTTTATTAGTTTGCTGTTATGGATTTGATGTTTAATAATTTAAAGATGTGTGAGTAATCTTTTGTTTGTTAGTGTTGATTTCAAAACCTAAACATGGATTTTTTTTTCTCTAGAAAATTTTATGTTCCACAGATTTTAATGTTCAAGAATTATTACCTTGTTTGTTTCGGTAGCCAACTAGATGAATTTAATGGTAATTTGATTGTTAGTTTAGGGTTTTTGATCTGTAATTACCAAAGAACTAAATATAAGTGGCAGATTGTGATCAATAATCATGGGATATTTTCGTTTGATTGCATGTGGAATATAATATTAGATAAGTAAATTGAGCTTCTGTATTTGTGCTTGATTCAACCTATATCTTTCTTATTTTGCTTGGTGGCTAAGGAAAAATCAAGATAATCCAGCTTATAATTATCTTAGCTCAATTCTCTTAGGGTTGTTGTTTTTTAAAGAAAGTGACTAATGATTCTAATAACTGACTTAAATCTAATGCTTAATGATGGAGAATGATTCCTTAACCATATTTCGTATAAATCTTTTTTTTTTTTTTTGCAATTTCAGAATTTGTGCTTTAAATTCTTTAGTTTAGTTTACATAGTAAATCAACTTCAAATCCTTTGAAATTTTGCATGCATGTTCATTAGTGCGTCCTTAGCATATGTGGAAAGTTTGAATTCATTTCATTAAATCTAAATCGGGTTTTTATTTCAATCTTCACCGTCAGTCAGTGAAGATTGGCTTTAATAACTTGTTAATTATGAGCCATCCTATGCGGGATGAACTTAATAACAATAATATTTAAGACATAATTTTAAGTCATACACTTTATAGTGATCTAAAGATCCATAACTTTTTTTCTGTAGTATTATGCTTCATAGAACATTTGCTTATGTCAAATCATCCCTTCAACACCTATGAGTACAATCAATTAATTTTCAGGTTTATTTTAGTATTATACTTCAAGAATACTTTCATTTCTATTGAAATCATCCATTTAAGACCCATAACAATAGATAATCAGACTATTTATAGGTTGTTTTTAGTACTAGGCTTCTATGTCAATTCTTGAAAATATTTATTCTTCTTATTTTCCCTCAAATTTATACTTTTTTTTGTTACTTGTGTTTCTTTCATTGTTTTAAATAATGGCTGGATCCTCTATCAAAATAATTGGTAGCTTAAAGCGAAAATTTCAAATATCCATTTTAGATTTGAGGATTTAGATAGGTAATTCAAATATCCATATCAAATTTGAGGATCTAGATAGGTAATAAAGACATCATGTTTTGACTTCTTAATCACCTACCAAATTGTGTTAAAGACATAATATTACTTCTTCTTTTAGCAATACTAGGTAGCCATTTGCCGCTGGTGTAAACTTTTTTTTTTTAATTTTTAAATTACATGAGACTATTGCTTAAATTATAACTCATGTTACATGAGTTTTGAATTACATGAGACTATAGCTCAAATTACAACTCATATTATATGAGTTTACTATTGATCATACAATTATTGGAATTAGTTTATAGTAAATCATATGAAGCATAACCCATATTTTTTACCCTTGCCAATATTCGAACGATGTCTACTACTCACATTTTGTAAGGGATAAAAATTGTCTCCACTCCTATGGCCAGTGTAACCTTTCTTTTCTTTTCTTTTCTTTTTTTAATTAAGTGATACTATTACTCAAATTATAACTCATAGTACATGAGTTTTGAATTATATGAGACTATTGTTCAAATTACAACTCATATTACATGAGTTCACTATTGATCAAACATTTAATGGAACTAGTTTATAGTAAATTATATGAAGCATAGCCCATATTTTTTACCCTTACCAATATTCTACTTTAGTGACATTTTTGTAAGGGATAAAAATTGTCTCCACTCCTTATTGCCAATGTAATCTTTTTTTTTAATTAAATGAGACTATTGTTCAAATTATAACTCACATTACATGAGTTTTGAATTACATGAGACTATTGATCAAATTACCATGAGTTTACTGCTGATCAGAAA
>NW_006262022.1:14333216-14336095 GCF_000493195.1 Citrus x clementina
AATATCTAGCAATAAAAAACTACCAATTGATGGTAGTGGGAAGAGAACTTGTAAGCTTTTCGGTCAAACTATTATTGCATAAAAGCTATAAATTAGTTATAAATCAAGCGAGTGACTACTATGGCAGGACATATTGTCCCAATATCTAGCAATAAAAACCTTAGAGCAATTTTCTTTTTAATCTGATTGCCTCTAATTAATTCATAAATTAATTAACATTAAAACAAATAATTTATTAATCAGAATTTTTTTTTTACAAAAAAGATAAATAAAACAAAAATAAAAGAAAAAGAATCTAATCAGAAGCTTATGTAGTAAAAGATAAAAAATTGTTTCATGTTTAGTATGTGATGTCTCATGTTTGACTTTCAATTCATTATATATTTTGTTCTCTGTCTTGGCTTTCATATTCTAAATACCTCAAAATCTTCTTTTTAATCTCGTATAATGTCGGACATTATGTTTCATATTTAACAATTATTGTTAAATGTTTCATATTAAGAATTGCATAATTTGTGTTTTTCATGTATAAATACATGTTTTATATTTATGTTACATGTTACATATTCAAAGTTTAGTGTTTCATGTTCTAAAGGCACCCAAAATTTACTTTTACCCATAGTTTAATATTTGGCACTCACGTTTCATAACAAAAAGTTCAATATCACATGTGCTAAATAGCGCCTTTTTCTTTTTCCCCGTAGTTTCATGCTTGACATTCTTGTTTCATATATAATATTCTATGTTACACGTATAAAGTTAAATTTTGCAAATTCATACCAAACTAATCATCATTATTGCATATTTGACTTTAAATTGTTGCATACGTTGTGTTCAATGTTTCATGTGGAAAAGTAAAGTACAGAATTAAGGGAACAGCCGATCAGCATACTAATCGTACTTGGCATAACCTTGAAAACACAAATGGTGTCCCAATACAATTCTTTGATCCCAACAATTATAGACTTTTATACTTCCAAACACACGCTTGATAGAATCAAATGCTCCATATATCATTGAAAGATGTTTACATTTATACGGTATCACAGAGACCACAATATACACAATACCAATACTGGATTAGTGGGTACACAAACAAAACTTTTAACCCCCTCGGAAAAGATAATGAAGCATAGACTATTCCCCCTCACATCATACCTATTGATTCTAACTTTCAACTATTTTGAATGATGATCTTGTGCATCCCCTCCATGATAAGCATCCATGTTTAAATATTTAGCATGACAATTGTTGCTATACTGCTCTTACTCTTCCGCCGTTGTACAAGATATTATTATCATTAACAACATTCTAATCATTTTCAGTGTTCTCTATCCCCTAGCAGAAATGTGGAATCAGATTCGACACACTACTCCACATTCAATGAGATTCATCACTAGATTCAAATTGCTACAGGACTACCACGGTTCAAAGTTATTACCAAGAAAATTCCTGACATATGTGGACCTGCTCCAGCCTTGCTCCATGAGAATGAGGCTGAGGAGTATCACCAATTTCTCCATGGCATCATTTTCCAGGCTGCTAACTGAATTAGATGGATGCTTCTGTAGTGAAGAATTCTGAAATGTTTGATTGGAACTCATTATTCAGATCATTACAAGATAAATGTCAGAAGTCAGGTCACTGAAATATTCTACCATTGAGTCCTGATAAAACTTCAGATATTGGAGAGATTGTTCATAAAGTCCGCAATGATAGAGAAGAATGCTGTAATCTCTTAATTCCTTGGCATCACTTTCAAGAAGTATCAGACGTTCACATGCTGTAACAACAGTAACAATTTCCAGATGAAAATAGGTAATAGAAACACTTTAGAAGAGCATTTTAGCCAATATTTAATTTAAAGGTCTGAGGTGGGCAAATTGAGTTTCGGTTCAGATTGTTCGGATTTCGCTTTGGGTTGCAATAGTTTAGAGAATTCAACCCATTCAGGTTCAAACTATAAACCCAAACTGAACTAAATTTGGGTTATAAATACACATTCAATTTAGCTTAGAAACCCTAATTTTACCACCATCCAAAACTTAACTAATTATCAAACAAATTTCTCATAAGCGCATTCAAAAATTAACTAATTAACATAAAGAATTCTATATTTAACAATTAGCCCCAAAAAAAAAATAACAATTTAAAAAATAAACTAATAATTAAAAAATAACATACTAACAATTAATTAATTAATGGGATGGAAGATCAGAAAAAGAAAAAGAAGAAGAAATATATGGTAGTGGTGGAAGAAAAGAAGAAGAAAATATGTTTGGTAGCAGCAGAAGAAAAAGAAGAAGGATAAGAGATTAAGAAGAAGAAAATGAAAAAGAAGAGAACAAGAAGAAGAAGAAGAAGAAGAAGATCTTTGACAATGGCAGAAGAAAAGGAGGAGGAAAAAAAAAGCAGCAGCAGAGGAGGCAGCTGAGAATGGTGCGTTTGGGAGTTGTGAGTGTGTGTGTTGGAGTTAGGATATGAGTTTTTAAATTTTTTTTTTCAATTTCTCCGTTAACCTAATTGGGTTGACTACGAACTGAAATACAACCAGATCAGTTTTGAATTTTGAACCCAAACAGATTCAAAGCTTCAATCTAGACCGAATTTCGGGTTCAGTTCAGTTTATATCAAACAGATCCGAACACCCAACCCTATGAAGGCCTATAGTTGGCAGGGCCTGGACAATGCATGTTGTTGAGAAATTTCGTTCTGAAGAGTACAGTAAAAAATTACAATGACATGAAGTCAAAGACTTATTGGCCAAATGAGACATAGCCAGTAAATTGTCTTCTGAGGTAAGAGAATGATTGTACGAGTTTCTCAGCAGCTACACATTGAGAGAGTCACTGGATATGCAATAGGATTAAATAAAAGAA
>NW_006262022.1:14336195-14397667 GCF_000493195.1 Citrus x clementina
GAGTGATAGTTTTAAAATATTTATCAAATTTTTCTCTACTGGGCTGAATTAGCTTCATCTGAATGGAAAAAAAATCAGCCAACATAGATTGTTTACAGATGCATACCAGCTAATGCACACCTCATATCCCCAAAGCGTACACTGTTCCAAACACCACGTTCTAACCGATGTCGAGCAGCTTTTGCTGATGCAAGCTGCAAGCCACTGCAGTACAAAAGCAATAAAATTTGAAGAAAGTGAAAAAATAAAAAATACAAAATACAAAATAAAAAAGAAAACTAGGGGCAGAGCAATGGGGGAGAGGGTGGGTGGGAGAAGAATTCTCAATGAAGCCTAAAATATATTGGCTTTTCATAGGTGCTGATTACTTGGCAATATAGGTAAATTACCTGTCCCCACTGTTCAATTGATCAATGCAGTTAGCAGCACGGGCTGCCCTCAAGAATAAGCTTCTGGATCGATCATGTTGAAAGGGCCAGAAAGCGTTTTTTAAATTTCTCAAAATCTGCATACAATTGTTTATTATTAAACAAACATTTAATAAGGCCAAAAAGCAATTCATGTGTTCATCATTTTTCTGATAAAGCTCTATGAATATTAGTTTCATAAACGTAAGTCAGTTTATGAATCCTGTGCACATTTAGCATCTCCAACTTTACCGACTTAAACCACACCACGCATACATGAGCAAGATCATAGAAGTTACCTCCTCCAATAGCATTTGCACTGTTATGATGTGAGGCTGATCAGAGTCCTTACTTTTCTGCTTCTGGTAGCCTCTAGGAAGACTATAAAGATCAAGAGGAAATGATATCTCAACGTCAAAATCGATAAGGCCCCATATGCGAAGCATTTTAAGGATTTCTGAGTATATTAGCGATAGCATAACTGCAGAGCCTGTGCGATGTGTCAAAACCTGCACACAATGGTAAATTAAACCTCATACGTTCCCTCTATGATCCCATTTTCTTCCAACAGAGAACATGGAAGGAGACAAAAGAATGAACTCCATACTGAGTGAAGATATAATGATCTTGGTTCTATTAATTGATTCCTTGCATTCGTTCTCCGAAAACCCTGACAAGAAAAAATAAGGACATGTATAAAAAAGCTGAGGTTCCACAAAGCACAACCAGTTTATAAAATAAATTTTTAATAGAAAATGAAGATACATCTCCATCAAAATTATGGAGGTCCTCATTTTTTTCAAAGCAAACTTATAAAGTGGGATGAATAGAGAAGAAAGAACGGAACAGAAGAGAGTAGTAAAAAAGGAAGGAGAGATCCTAGTAAAGAGAGACTGGGGAGAACACATTATGCATTGTGCATCAAGTTTGTGTCACCACTAGCTTCACAAAGCCTATTTATACGCATAGGCATCGGAAAGATAAAGAGGAAAAAGACAATCGGAAAAAAATGAAAAGAAAAAGACAAGAATACATCAACACTATTTAAATGGTCCCAAGTCTTACACCTACGCCAAAAACACTTATGTAGGTCTCTAACGGAATCTCCACTGATAATTCAAGTACTGTAGATTCTGCAGTTTTGCTCAGGAATTCCTTAGGCTTGCAGATTTAAACTTTGGGCACTCTTAACATTAACAAAATATCAATAATCAAAAGTAAAATTTAAAAAAAAAAAAAGATCAAGTAAACTTGGGAAATATTTGAGGCTGAGAATTGAGATGCTGTGACTGTAATCCATAACTACTGAAAAACAGAATCAGTAGTTGTCAAGTGTAAAAGATACCTGCCAGATAAAAAAGTGAGTGTTTAAGAAACACTTTAGCTTTTGTAACTTCAAAATTAAGCAGAAGCATTACAGTTACAAACATTTCCTCAGCAGACATGAAATCAAATACATCCCAGAGATCACATATACAAAAGGACAAAATTACAATACCTTGTTATACACTTTTTCGGCTTTTCATTGAGTAGAACAACTAATTAACTCAGAAACATATAAGAAGGGGCTGTAAATTCACTACATATGTTACATCTTACAACAAGCATACCTTTTTATCAAATAAATATCTCTCAATACTCTCCAAAACACTTTCTGGCGATGACCTAAAACCGGAACTATAATGAGAGCAGTATCCCACAGACAGATCATCCAACTGACTGATCAAGGCATCAACAGGGAGAGGTACTGATGAGTGCGAAATGAGGGAGTCGTCCTCTGCGGCTATATGAAGAGCTGTTTTACCTAAATCCACACATTTATTAATGCTAATACTCGTTTCCCTTTCAACATTGGATAATCTTTTAATCTGAGAGTAGAAACCCTCTCTAGCCTCCTGCTCAATTATCGATGAAGAAAGAAGACTAATCAGTATGAGGAAATATATTGTATTAAAGAATCAATTAATCTTCCATCAAACAAAAATTCACAAAGTACAGGTAGGCCAAGTACACAAATCTCACTACAATTTTTTATTTTATCGTATTCATTTTATTACATTAGCTTTGTTGTGCAAACAGTAAATTTCCCAATAATTACATATGTGCACAGGTGAATATATCCACGTTACCTCAGCCCAAACCAGTGGTACATTTTCTCAATCGGAAATTATGTTGAATTACCCTGTGAAACAATATATACCTTTTTTCCCCCCTTTTTCAATTAATTTTGAAGAGCGAAGTGAATGCAGATAATAATAGTATGGCACGTAGAGAATTGCTATATTATTATATAATTCTAAGACAAGAAAAAATCAAGAAAAGTAAATGAAGAACCTAAATAAAATTGTTATTCTTATAATCACATTCACTGAATTAAGCTGACCCCATTAATTCATCAAATTTAATCATACAAAACATAAAATTACGAAATAAATTATAAAAAAAATAATAAAACAATGAAGAAATCATAGTTACCCTAGCAAAAGTGGTATCCGTTCCAATGGAATCGAGAACATCATGCAACGCCAACTTCAGATCACTGGCCACGTATTTCTGCTGGGATCCACTGCAGCAGGTCACACGGTATCTTGAAAATTTCGAAAGATATGGAGAAGAAGGAAGACAAAACGCAGCGTATAGTGGAGAACTCATTGTTTGCAACGATGCAAAGAATGCAGAAAGAAAATAAAATGTTCTTTACAAGAAATATAAAGTCAAGATCTGTGGACCATACATCAGATTTATTTTTTAAAGGATATTCTCTTTTAGTTCGAAAAGCCGTTGGAGGATATGTGCATGTTTGCAACAGTGGACGTGCTTCCAAAGAAAATGCGACAAAGGTACCGGAGCCACGAGAAAGGGACACGGATATTTCCGCCCCCTATTTTTGTAAATTTACCTAATTTTAAAAAATAATTATAATAAATTCGTAATATTTTTTAAAAATATAAATTAATAAAAATTTCATAAAATTAATTAATCAAATTATTTTATTAATTTTTTCTTAGATTCTTTGGCCATCTTTGATCACAAATTTTAATATAAATTTTATTTTATTATTTTATTATTATGATATAAAAAGTCAAAATTACCTAATAAAACATGAGTTATTGTATATAATAATTTAGGTATTTAATTTTACTACTTATAATATAATATTTTTAAATGAAACATAATTTTTATTTCACTACCTTTACGTATAAATAACATAAATTTGACAGTCTAATAATTTATATGAGAATTGTGTCATAACGACACTATGTTAATTTACTTAAAAATAATGATCATACTAATAAAAAGTAGTATTAGAAATAATGAATTTGATACAAATTAGAAAAATATTGAAGTTAAAGTATATTCTTGATAATTTTACTTTATAAGGTTAAAATAGTCAATTGAAATTTACGTCAAAGTAATATTTGTAATCAAATATCCTAAAAATATCTAAGTCACAAAAAAAATCAACTAAGATAGATTTAATTAATTAATTCTTCAAAGTTCTTCTTAATTTGAAAATTTTAAAAATAATATGTAACTTTTATAATTATTTTTTAAAAATAAGATAGATTTATAAAAAATGTGAGGTGGAAAATTCATGAGAAAAGCAGAATTTTTTTCAGATATTAACACATGCCTCCCCTGAAGTTTTTGGAAACTACAGATAAATCAGGTGTAGTGGATGGTTAAACCAAAATCACAGTTTCTTCCTCTCAATAATCACAGTTTTAATGTTAGTGAGAATAAGAAGGACATGCACCATCTTTAACTGCTTTTCCAACTTCAAAAATCCTTTGTGTGGTGATATTACGGATATGACCTTGAGTTCTTGGCCCCAATTTTTTTATTGGAATTTTCCTTCATATGTTCGGGTTATAATTGTAAATCACAAATACCTTGTAAAATAAAATGCATTTTAGTCTTTAGTTCTGTTATTTGGGGCAAATTAGCATTTATGTTATTCCATTTTATTTAAAGTATGAATTATGTTAGAATGACAATGTTTATAAGGCGTAATTATAAATATTCGAAAGTTAGGAATTTGACATCTATATTCTCTTTTTTTTTATTGGTTTGAATGAGAAGAGAAATTCCATCTCCCTCACAATACACCAACATTTGAAAGTTATTAATTTGACTTTCACGTCAATTAGGATCAATTTGATAATACTACAACTTTTAAAATAATTATTGTTGGCTATATTATAAAAATAATCGGCTATATAGACAATCAATGGTTCTAAGTCCTATTCTTGCTGGAAAAGGAGAGCTCACATGAATTTTACAAGTTCTACAAATATTAAGATTAAAGATCTAAATGAACCACTAGTAGAAACAAGCCTAGCATAAAAAAAAAAGAAAAAAAAGATGAAGCATCAATTCATAAGAGAGAAGATCGCAAGGAAGAGATAAGTAGGTGAATTGGAGAGCACACTTAGCAGTGATAACTGAATTTCAATCAATAAGTCTTTCTTTCTCTTGTGTTTTGTTAGTTTTCTTTAATGGATTTAATACTTAATAATTCAAACATGATCTTTTTATTGGTTATGTTTGATTTTAAAATCCAAGATATGGATTTTTATTAATAAAGTTTTAAAATCTGAATTTCTTCATCTTTCTCTTATTTTATGTTTCACTTATTTTAATGTTGAAAAATTGCATCTTGTTTCTTTCGGTGGCCAACTAGATGAATTTAATGTGATTTTTGATTCCTAGTTTAGAGTTTTTAATCTGTAATTGTCAAAGAGTTAAACCTAAATGGCATATCATGATCAAGATTATGAGATATTTTCATTTGATTGCATGTGGAATAAAATTCAAAATATATAAACCAAGCTTGTGTATTTGTTTCTTGATTCAACTTTTATCTTCCTTGATTTTAATGCTTTTGTTAAATTGAATCTAGAGAGGTTATTTTAGGTTATTTAATGGAAAGATCATGATAATTAAGCTTGTAATTATCTTAGGGTTGTTGTTTTCCAAAGAAAGTGAATGATAATTCCGATAATTGACATAAAATCTCATGTTTAGTAGTAGAGAATAATTCCTCACACCACATTTCGCGTCATATATAAACCTTTTTAAAATTATTTTCTATAATTTCAGATTTTCTGCTTTAAATTCTTTATTTAGTTTATATAGCAAATCAACTACCAATTCCCCCATAATTGTGTATGCATTTCACTAATGTGTCATTGGTAGATTGAAAAGTTTGAATTAATTTTGTTAAGTTTAGATGGAGTTTTTAACTCAATTTTTGTTGTTGATCAGTTTCTATGTTTTATGTGTATAACTTATTAACTGGGAACAATCTTCAACGGGAATGACCCTTAGTTTTTTCTATACTCAATAACAAGAATATTTAAGGAATGTTTTAAAAGATAAGCTTTTAAATGGTATCATTGAACATTATGTGATCATAAACAATTCCAACCAAATAATAAAAGGATATAGGACTTATATATTAAAATTCTAAAGTCTCTAACTTTTTTCAGTGTTTAGCAAATAAGAGGGAATAGACAATATTGGTGGGGGGGGGAGGGGGGGCACGACTCAAAAATGTTATTACTCCCAAGTATAAGAGTGTCTAATTATAATATAACTCGATGAGTCCGGGATCGAACCACAAGGAATTTAAAATCTAGTATTCAATTTATTAAGCAAAGAAAATTAAATGCGAGAAAAGAAATTAATAGGAATCAATATAAAAATATGCTAAGGTTATAAGATTCACTCTCAGTATGCAAACTTTGGTTTTAATATTCTCTCATTTTTATATTTTGCCTTTGATGAGATTAAAGACAAAATTGTCACAAGCACGTCAGATGAGGCATATTCAGATCTCATTCAAGTACTCGTCAAACCCCTCACGAGAGCTCGAGTAAAGAAATTGAAAGAAACTCTTAATGGGTCGATTTAAGCAACTTAGGCTCAATCAAATTCGTAGAGGCTCGTTGAAGGAATCGCACATGATAAATGCATGATTCAGGCTCTTGAAGTTTCCAAATAATCACTTTTATAAAATAAAAAGTTGGCTTGCATATTATGACAGGAAAATATATTATTTTCCTTTTTCGGATACTTTCTCGTTTCTTGAGGAGGCTAGTGGAGAAACAAATTGTTATTTCTCTTTTAATTGCCAAGTTTCCATTTTAATTAATGTAAGGCATTTAAGCCGATTAGGATTTTGATTTGATTTAGATTCTTTCATATTCGCTTGGATTAGGATTCTGATTTGATTTAGATTCTTTTCTATTTGTTTAGATTCAGATTTGATTTTGGTTTACGATTTACTTCCAAAAAATCTTGTAACCAACCCTATATTATGTACTCACATCCAATAAATAGAGAAAATAAGTTTTGATGCAATTGGTGAGGGAGTTAATTCTTTTTGGTTTTTAAACAAACTTTTTGAACTTATCGTATTTTCATGGCGTTCAAACTCTTAACTTATTAATCAAATCATCTACAACTGATTGTGGTGTCCTCACATGCCAAGGTTCGTACTTTCATTAAGCATTAGGTCGCGATTCCATTCAATTATAGGTTTAGATTCGATCTTGGGGACTAAATTGATTAGGGTCGCATCAGTTCTTGACGGGATTCTTATCATTTAGTATTAGAGCTTAGGCATTAAGGTCAGATTCATCTATCTTTATTATTTTTAATTCTTATTTGAAATTTTTCATTCTTGTTCTAGTATTAAAAAAAAACAAAAAAAAGTTGATTGAATAGTATTTTTAGGATTTCTTTTTTTATCAATTTTGCATCCTTGTGGTTTAATTCTCCTCAAAATCCGTAAATTTTACCTATTACTTTCCTTAAAAAAGGAAAAAAAAAAAAGAGAAAGTCCCCGACCTTCGCTTAAAATCTTTTGTTCAATTTTCATTTATCAGTGTCATGTAGAGTCCAAAATTGGTTTTACCTCTTAGGTGAAATTTTTTTCCCAAAATCGAAACCCGATCTGACATACACATTCCATTCTTACTCTTGAAGTTTAAGTCTCCTTAGTGTAATCTTTGTGAATTGCTACTGGAATCTTGATATTAGTTTGATTAGTTGGATAAGAACCGAGTGAGAATTACTATGAGTGGAAAAAGACAAGAGAGTGTGAGCATATTAAAGGGTAAAAGCCAATAAATTTGAGTGAAACACAAGTAGAATTGAGTAAATCATTTTTCTCGAGTGAAACACATAAAGGAGTGAGGTGAGGTCCTTTCCACATTATTTCTAACTTTCTTTTGTAAATGTTAGCCATGTCTTACAACCCCGAGCAAAACATAAATGAAAAGGATCAATCCGCAACTACTCAGAATTTGCAAATTCAACCATTGATGGGAGAGATGAGAAGGACGATGAAGGCTAAACTAGAGCATACACATGAGTGTTTGGATCAAGTAGAGAACACATGTGCGGGGCAACCACAACCCGTTCCCCAATCACATATGAGGGATAGAGCTCCGGTTAGAAGAGAGATCGATGACTATTATAAGGATGGGTATGATGAAAAGGAGGACTCAGTGGGTAGTTATAGGAGAAATGGACAGGGTGGGAGAGTTAGGAATAGGGATGATGGATTAAGTGGCATAAAGATGAAGATTCCATCTTTTGAAAGTAAATTCGACCCGGAAGCATACCTTGAATGGGAGAAGAAAATAGAGTTCATATTTGATTGCCATAGTTATTCAGAGGCAAAAAAGGTAAAATTAGTTGTGATTGAGCTTTCTGACTATGTTATTACTTGGTGGGATCAGCTTGTTATAAGTAGGGGGCGTAATAGGGAACATCCAGTTAAGACATTGGATGAAATGAAATCATTGATGAGAAGGCATTTTGTACCTAACCACTACCATTGAGACTTGTACCAAAAATTACAAAGTCTTACACAAGGTAGCCAAAGTGTGGAGCATTACCACAAAGAAATGGAGATTGCCATGATTAGAGCAAATGTGGAGGAAGATAGAGAAGTTACCATGGCACAATTCTTGAATGGCCTTAATCGAGAGACTGTAAATATGGTTAATTTGCAACATTATGTGGAATTAAAGAGATGGTCCACAAGGCCAACAAGATTGAGCAGCAGCTTAAGAGGCCCATGCAGCCCTAAGCTCAAATTCCACTCCTTGGAAGCCAAGCTATGTGAAGCTAGGCAAGAGACCACAAGCATCTATTGCACGTAAGTCGAGATCCAAGCCCTCCAAGCACAATTCATAAAGTAACACCATGACTCCTACTATTAAGAATTGTGACATTAAGTGTTTTAAATGTCAAAGCAGAGGACATATAACAAGTGAATGTGTGAACAAAAGAGCTATGGTATTGCAGGACAATGGTGAGATTGTGACTGAAGATGAAATAGAAGAAAATGAGATGCCACTGTTGGAGGACGTTGAAGATGAAGAGTATACAACCCCTGGGGAATTGACTATAGTAGCTAGGACAACTTTAAGTGTGCAAGTAAAGAAAGAGGAAGCAGTACAACGAGAAAACATTTTCTATACTAGGTGTTATGTTCACGACAAAGTATGTATTATGAATATTAATAGAGGAAATTGTACTAATGTTGGTAGTACTATCATGGTGGAAAAGTTAGGGCTTCTGACACTTAAACACCCATGGCCATACAAACTACAATGGTAAAATGACAGTGGTGAGATGAAAGTGAACAAGCAGGTGCTAGTAACTTTTCAGATTGGCAAGTATGAAGATAATGTGTTATATGATGTAATACCAATGCAGGCTAGACACTTGTTACTTGGGCGGCCTTGGTAATTTGATAGACGTGTGAAGAATGATGGCTGCACCAACAAGTATTCATTTGTGTTTGATCAACGCAACATCACTCTTGTGCCATTGACACTAAAGCAGGTTTATGAAGACCAAGTGAGCCTACAAAGAGAGAATAATCAAAAGAAAGAAAGTGACCAAGAGAAAAAGAGAGTGAAAATCAAAAAGAGGCCAAGGAAAATGTGAGAGAGAAAGCCAAGAAAAAAGCGGCCATTGAGAGAAAATCATAAGGAAAATAAAAGAATTTCTACACGAGAGCGAGTGAGATAAGGAAAGCGTTGTTTTCACTTCAACTGATGATTACACTTTTGTGTAAAGAGACATTTTTTTAACACTAACGAATTTGACTCTATTTTGCCTAGTTCTACTACTTCTCTTTTGCAGGAATATGAGGATGTTTTTCCTAAGCAAGCACCACATGACTTACCTCCAATCTGAGGGATTGAGCATCAAATTGATTTTGTACTCAATGCGACCATTCCAAATCAACCAGCGTATAGGAGTAACCTAGAGGAGACTAAGGAACTTCAAAGACAAGTTAATAAATTGATGGAAAAAAGGTACGTAAGAGGAAGCATGAGCCCATTTGCAGTTTCAATTTTGTTAGCTCCTAAGAATGATGGAACGAGGAGGATGTGTGTTGACTGTCAAGCCATCAACAATATAACGGTAAAGTATCGACATCTCATTCCTAGGCTAGATGATATGCTTATGAATTGCATTGATCTTGTGTATTTTCTAAAATTGATATAAAAAGTGGATATCATCAAAGTAGAATGAAAGAAGAAGATGAATAGAAAACTGTCTTTAAAACAAAATATGGTTTGTATGAATGACTAGTCATGCCTTGTAGTTTAACTGATGCTCTAAGCACCTTTATGAGACTTATAAATAATGTTTTGTGAGCTTTTATTGGCAAGTTTGTTGTTGTTTATTTTGATGATATCCTCATTTACAATAAAAACATAAACGATCATGTAGAACATTTGAAATCTGTTTTATATGTGCTTAGAAAAGAAAAATTATTTGCAAATCTTAAGAAGTGTACCTTTTGCACCAATAAACTTATATTTTTAAGAGTTACTGTGAGTGCATAGGGAATACAGGTTGATGAGGGGAAGGTACGTGCAAATCCAAGAGTGACCGAGTCCCACAAGTGTAAGTAATGTGAAAAGCTTTCATGGGCTCACTAGTTTCTACCGACGATTTGTGAAAGACTTTAGCACATTAGCCGCACCACTTACTGAAGTAAGAAAAAATGATGTTGGATTCAAGTGGAGAGAAAAGCAAGAGAAGATGTTTCAAATAATCAAGTAAACGTTAACTAATGCTCATTTATTGTCCTTGCCTAACTTTAATAAAACGTTTGAAATTAAATGTGATGCCTCAAGTATCAGTATTGGTGTAGTCCTAATGTAGGAGAGACGACCAATTGCTTACTTTAATGAGAAACTAAGTGGGGCATCCTTAAACTACCCTACTTACGATAAGGAGTTGTATGCGTTGATTCGAGAATTAAAAACGTGGCAACACTACCTATGGCCTAAGGAGTTCGTGATTCACACCGATCATGAGTTCTTGAAACACCTTAAAGGTCAACACAAGCTAAACAAGAGACATGCT
Source organism: Citrus x clementina (assembly GCF_000493195.1). Classification (NCBI taxonomy): domain Eukaryota; kingdom Viridiplantae; phylum Streptophyta; class Magnoliopsida; order Sapindales; family Rutaceae; genus Citrus; species Citrus x clementina. Next base: position 14,347,010 of record NW_006262022.1, read on the forward strand.
CGATGGGTAGAATTCCTAGAGACATTTCCATATGTCATTCGTTATAAGTAAGGTAAGGAAAACGTTGTTGCGGATGTGCTTTCCCGCAAGTATATCTTAATATGAGACTTAATGCTAAATTGATTAGTTTTGAACATATTAAGGAATTGTATGCTAATAACCATGATTTAAGCTAATAACCATTATTTTAATGTTGAATACCATCGGGTTTTTTTTACTGTTATGGATGTCAATGTGCAAGTGTATACAACAAGTAATATACTGATGAATGTTCAAATCATCTCCACATGGATTGATGTTATCAGACTTGCTACAACAATCTTAACAGTGTAGTTTTGTTCTAATTAAAATAAGATAAATTGTAAAACTAATGAACTAATTAAACTAAAATTACAATAACTAAATGAAATAAAGAAAATTTTGATGTCAAACATAAGGATGTAACCAATGCGAATAGAGTAGTTGAGTGATTAAACTTACTTAATGGTGTTAATTTTTTCTCTGATTAACACCTTATTGCTACAACATCTATTACAGCACTGGGAAGAATTCCTTAGCATCCTTAGTTGTTGCCTGTTGGATATCTTATATTTAAATACAAACCTAACAGTGACTAATTGTTATGCTAAAATTATATATAGCATTATGCATTTTAGGTCCCAATTGTCCTATTATGTGAATCCTTGTGTCTATTTCTTCACTACTTTTAGATCAAGTAATAAAGTTGTATAAGAGTTTCAAATTTGGCCCATATTTATTTTCCAACAAATCCATGATTTCTTTTGCAGTATCATGCCCTTCATATAATGGGATCAAATCATCTTGCATATTATTGAGGATTTTAGCCTTTGCCAAGGCAATATCTTCCTCCCATTTTGTCACTTCTGTGACATCTGTGAGCTTATCTTTAATAATCATGTACAAAGTTCTTTCATGTGTCAACAAATAAGAAATTCTTCTTTTTCAAATGTTAAAATTAACATTATTTAATCTCTATACTTTAACTATGTCTAAATTTATTTATTTAATAACTTATGTAATAATAGTAGGGTGGACTAAACTCATTGGTCACGAACCTTAATCTTGCCAACTAGAATTGATTTCTATCACACTCAAATCCTAAATGGAGAAACTAATTTCTTTGAGATTTGGCGGCTTTTAGAAGTATTCAGGCATAAGAGTTAACGTACGAAAACCCTTTTGGTGCTTGGGTATAATTGCAAAATTGGTTGCATTTCCCTAAATTTCTAAATCCTAAGTCCTCGAAAGTGAATTTTAAGGCCACAAATGATCCAAATTGGTGGAAAACCTTGAAATGCAAAATTTGGTGTAGCTTGAGCTGATTTGATGTCTAAACTAGATTTGATAAGAATGGCTGGTTTGAACGAACTGGAAATGGGTCAAGTCATGGTCTACAAACAATTTGTGCATGCAGTCAAACTTTGGGTCAACAACAGGTCAAATTGGTCAAAATGCGGGTCGAAATCGAATCTGAGCAAATCAACATGCGGATTTGGATGGGGGTCAAGTAAAGGTTGGGTTGGGCACACTTCGAGTCAGATTTGTTGAAACGGCCACAAATAAGGATTGTGATTTCCCTGCAAATTGCTGCGACATGCGTCTTCAACCTCTAGAGTGCATGTGATACATGTGGTTGCAGTCCTCCACGAACTAGTCACTAATTTTGATGATTTCTACCCTTCCACATGTTGAAACTTAGTGTTTTTGGACTCTATGAACTCGTTAGGACATCTAGAATTCTTCTTAAATGGAAAATACAATTGATTAGAAATTATTTGAGATCAACTTCCTTGATAAAACTTTCTCATACTTGAATCCTTATGCTACATTGAAACCTATACTTTGATACCACTGTTGGAATTTATTAATCAATATACACTACTATTAGACTGGTGGTTACCTAAAGAACTCCAAGTACACATTATAAGTTAAAAACTTTAATTTTTAAGAGAGTCTTGGAGATACCTTATTTATGATATAGCCATGCATTTATATAAGTAATCAAAAACCTAGTTACATGTTTGAATTAGAACAAATAACTTCTACTAACTATTTGGAAGTTATGTATTCGAATTCAAACATGTAAGGACAAGAGACAAATCTTTTTACCATATTATGCAGCTTGCCTAGCATTTCAACTTGGTTATATATTATATAAGTCATGATTTTTGCATGTTACCATTTGATCACACATATATTAACATAAATTGCCCAAGAAACATGTGCTTTTGTATCTAATGATTTAGATATTTAATTTTATTTGATTAAATCTTAAACTTCTTATTATTTATATTTTAAAAAATAATGTGTATTTATTATAATTATTTATTAAAAAGTAGGGTGGCTTTACAAAAACTGTGGGTAGAAATATCATCACCATTTTAAAAATAAAACTATTTAAAATGCATATTATTTATTTTATATGTTTGTTTATTTATTTTTTTTTTCTATTATCATATTTAAGGTCTTATCTATTATGATATTTTTATAATTTTTAGAAGAAGTTCTCACTAAAAACCAAATACCTAAAATAATTCATCGATAAAATGATAAAATCTCAGGGTTTTTATTTAAATATACCCCATCTGCCCCTAAATAGCAAACTTATACCCCGTTGCATACATATACTCCAAGGAGAAGGAAAAAGTCAAAAATTCCCTTCAATAAACCATTATCTTCACCATTTCACATTTTCTCGCATCTCTTTCATCCTCTCTCACGGTTTTCTCATCTCTTGCCATTTTATCTCCTACTTTCAATGTAAAGGTTTTTGATAAACATAAACTCTTCAAAAACAACGTGGATATGGTATGGTTGAAATATAAACATTTTTGTGTGATTGTATGCTTAGGTTTGACTTGATTTCATTAGAAGTATATTTCTAATGATTTACGAGTTTATAATAGTATATTAACACAAACATTGTAACATAAATATATAGGGATGTAAGATCAAAATATTCAATTTAGGTTTTGGGTGATTGAAAAATGATTCCACGAAAAAGTCGAGTACGAAATTGAGTAAGTCGAGTATTTAGTTGGGCAAGAAGTGATGCAAGAGAGTTGATTAAGTTGAGTACCTAGTCGAATAGTAAGTCAAGTAAGTCAAGTATCTAGTGTAACAAAAAATGAAGTGAGTCGAGTAAGTTATAATGTAATCGGGTAGGTAGTCGAGAAATATGTTGAGTAATAGTAAGTTTAATGGTAAAGTATAAGTTAGGTAATTACTCGAGTAATGTACAATAATTCAGGTAGTTAGTGGAACAAGTCTTTGAACAAGTCAAGTAGAAGGCAAGTAAGTTTATGAATAAGTCGAGAATTAGTTGAGTAAGTTTATTGAATAAGTCGAGTATTATTTTCATTCCATTGAAAACGTTGACTAAGAGCCAAGTAATTTTTCGAACAAGTCAAATATTAATTATTTTAAGTTGTTTGATGCAGTCAAATAAGAGTTTTGATCACGTCAAATAGGGGTCAATAATTCTTTTGAATACGTCGAGTATCAAGTCAAGTAAGTCTTTTGAATAAGTTGAGTAAAAACAGATCAAACCTTTGAACAAGTCAATTACTAACTATTTTAAGTCCTTGAATAAGTGATGTAAGCCTTTTGAATACATCAAGTGTAATTCTAAAATCTGATCGATTGTTTGCTGTTGATGAATTAACGGATGGAATAATTGACAAACTATGCATCACTTATTTCCTTAATGTTGTTTAAACATGTACTAAATTCAAAATTATTTGTCTATACAGGGTTTGATGGAGGATCGTAGATGGTAAGATGTCTTTAATTAGTGGTGTTTTGGAGTTTTGGGTCATGGCTTGAGTGCTTGGAGCAAGTAAAAGACCATCCTTAGTCATTGTATAAGGATTTTCGTATTGAAATTGTATAATAATGAATTTACTAGTTGTTATGAGAGAACATTGTATTTAATGTTTGTTCAACAATTTGTGGTTGCTTCAGATACTATTATTTTTTAATGGTTATTGCATTATCTTTGAAGATAATTACTTACTAATATAGCTGAAGTTGAGTATACTTGATGCTTTACTTGACTTTCATGAAAAAGTATCAAATTTTTTCAGGAGACTTAATTGGTCGTGGTTCAATTAAAGTTGAATATACTTAACTCGTTGTCCGACTTCTATGAAAGAAGTCAAGAAATTTTCAGGGGAGTTAATTGGTTGTGGTTCAACCAAAATCGAGTAAACTCAACTCGTTACTTGACTTCGTTAAAGAAGTCGAGAATTTTTCAGGAAACTTAACTAGTTGTAGTTCAATTGAAGTTGAGTATACTTAACTCCTTACCCTACTTGATTAAAGAAGTCGAAAAATTTTTCAAGGGACTTAATCATTGTGGTTCATTTGAAGTTGAGTATCCTTATCTAATTACTTGACTTTGCTTGTATTGGAGAAAAATCAGTTTTTTAATTTTTTTATAAAACCTTTTAAGATTGCTCTCAGACAATATATAAGAATTTGTAATCTAGAAATCGTATCTTGAAAATCCGATTTGGCTTTTTCCGCTGAAGTGATTTAGGCTCCCAAATCACGATCCATCACCACCACTCATGTTAGATCACGATCCGTCACCACCACGCTTGTTAGATCACGAACCGTCACCAATGATCTTCTAGGTTATGACTCAAGTTTGATCTGCACTTGACGTGTGGACGCCTTTATCACCACTAAAGCAACTAGCACGAGAAAATTTTTCTCTCAACAATAGAGAGAAAAATCTTTTTCTCTGATCTGTATAAAGTGGCTGCTCTTTTTTTCTTTAGAGAAAATAAGCCTTTTTATATCTCCCTTTTGTGAAAACCCTAAGCTCCAAATAATAAATCAAAACTCACGTTACTTGCTTTTTCTATAGGGGACCCACCTTGTAAAATAACATAAGGCCCCTTACACACAAGCTAACTAAATGGAGCCTCCCACTAAATGATATATTTAGGCTTTTGACCCAAATAACTAGTTATCTTGCTTATTAATCCAGTAGTGGTGCAGTCAATTAAATGAGATAACCCGGAGATCATTTGGGAATATACAATAGTGGCTATAACAATTAGGTCTGTAATTAAAATAGCCTAATTATTTAATTCTAAATCTACTCCACTAAAAGATTGGAATTGACCTCCATAATTGTATGCCTGAATAATAATTCGTCCCAAGCCACATTGATTTCTTTACTGCATAATCATTTGTACCACATCATTAATTAAATCGATATCTCAACTGTCCAATCAATTTAATTACATCTTGTTCCTTGATACTTACTAAAATATTAACTAGGCAATCCAAGAAGGGGGGGTGAATTGAGATTTTAAAAATTAAGCTAAGCAAACCACACACAAATCCAATCTAATGCCTTAATAAATTCGAAAACAATAAATTCAATAAAAGCACAATAATAAATGAGTAAGGGAAGAGAAAGCAAACTCAAGGATTTTTACGTGGTTCGGCAATCCCCACCTACGTCCACGCCTCCAAGCACACCGGGCTTGAGGATTTCACTATCCATGCCTTTCCAAGGCTTCAAACGTTTACAATTGACTTCAAGGTGTCAATGAACCTTTACAACAAGAGATTGTCTCTCCAATCTCTTCACTCCAAGTGTTTCTCACACTTGTACTCTCACAATTTGATGAGAAATGAAAAATACAACAATCAATCTCTCTTTAAGAGTAAATATACAAATTGAAGAACAAAGATGATTTAATGAATGATGATTCACGAAGTTGAAGCTCAATATATGTTGTGTGCACTTGTTCTTGCTTGCTTGGATTACTAAAAATGAATTGGTTTTGAGTTTATATAGTTTGAGCTCAAAAACTAGCCGTTATGCACATTTTGGTCGTAACCGGATTACTGGTTATAGACATCCGGACTTCCGCTTAATGTTACAGTTACAGCCACAATTTTGAATTTCTGAACATCCGGATTGCCGCTTTGTCACATCCGGATTTCCGCTTATGCTCAGTAGCTTACTGCCCAACAACTGAATTTCCGTTTGTCAGGATCTGGATTTCCGCTTTCAATTCGAATAGATTCTGCCTAAAATCCGGACTTCCGTTTGTCAGAATCCGGATAGCCGCCTGCTACAGTGACTGCTACAGTGAACTATTTTTTAAAATTACAGTTTGACCTCAAAACTTTATAAAACTATATTATGGCCCAAACGTTATGAAACTTTACAAATAGGTCCAATTTCAGAATTTATAAATAATACTTTGTTAATCCCAAAACTTTTTGAAATTATGATATAGCCCAAAATGCTATGATACTTTTCAAATAAGTCCTTCACCAAAATTTCAAGCAATACTTATTTATTTCAAAGTTTTCAAAATTCTTTCAATTAAACCATAAACTTTGAAAAACAACCAATTTCATAAAATCATTTTTCCATTAAATATGAAACATTTATAATGTGAAAATAATGATTTATTTAAAAAGAATAAAAACAATTAATTTCATAAAATCATTTTTCCATTAAATATAAAACCTTTATAATGTAAAAATAATGATTTATTTAAAATGTATAAAAATAATTTGAGCTTAAAAGATTAATCATTCTTAATCTTGTTTGTTATCATCAAAATCAATACTATGGAAACATATATGTTAACAATCTCCCCCTTTTTTATGATGACAAACATTTCATGTATTTAAAGAATGATTCCACAAAAATAATTTGAGCTTAAAAAATTTATCATTCTTAATCTTGTTTGTTATCATCAAAATCAACATTATGAAAACATATATGTTAACACTTACTAGTTTTCTCTAATGATCATTTTCAACATACTAAATATATTGACATACTCTGGCCAGAGAATTCTATGATCAAGTGCCGAAAACCCATCAAGAGATGTGTTGTACAAATTCTATATTGTTAATCTATAACTCCAATACTCATAATTGCTCCCACCGAGATACCGGGTAATTTTGACCACAAGTATGTGCCGTGCCCATTGGTAACTCAAATGGAATAACAATTACAATCATGAAATCATAATTAACTCAAGATTAAGATTACAGTAAAATCAATGCTTATGAGATTTAATAAGTCTGACAGTTATTACAAAGTTAATTAAATCTCATATGTGATCATGTTCAATGTAGTCGTACTACATCAATAAATTCATACATGATTAAGACAAATCATTCAATGAATTCATTACAGTCTATACCTAAATAAAGTGCCCAACTTTATTTATTAATTACGAACTAAATTTATTTAATCATAAGATAACTTGTATTTATGTCTTTTGTGAATCTACATGGTGATCACATAAATACATATAAATGATTAAATAGACTTTAATAAAAATATTAATGCAATTAAGATATTTGAATAAAATACCTCATTTATTTTATTAATCAAAAAAATTATTTATTATAATTAAATAAACACATATACTTTTAAAGAGCATATTTTCCCAACAGCTTGACTTCAAGATATTAGTTTAGTTTTGTAATGATCTAATTAAGGATATTATTGTATTTTCCCTTATTCTTTTTAAGTATATTAGCGAGCGCAACATATCTTTTCGGTAATTTTAAGGGAAATGGGTATATCCTACGCAATTCTTCCAAAATCTCAACTAATGAAACCGCTGCTTCGAAAGCCGTCTGCGCCCAAGTAATTTAACTGACCCAAAAAGAAATCAGCGGCGACTCAACAGGCCTATCCTCACATTTTTTCTCTCAATCCATAGCATGGCATGTGCATACTTTGACATCATTAACTGAGGAAATGGCTTCTCTAGTCGGACAACTTCCGTTTGCTTTAGAAAATGCAAATGGGTATAAAGTTTGGGAAGATCCGTCCTTCATCAAGTGGAGAAAAAGGGACCCTCATGTTACTTTGCGTTGCCATGACTCTGTCGAAGGTAACCTAAATTTCAGTTTTTCCGTTTTCATTCAAACAGAATTTTAAGGTTTAGCAAACGGGTTCTGTGTCTATTTCAATTTAGTCTGTTCAATCATCATATCTTGATTTTGTTCCTTTGCAGAACTTGTTTCCTCTCATGTTCTTTTCTTTGAGTTTCCAAGATTGTGATCTTGTTCATTAAGTTTTGGTGCTTGCAATAAAATAGTCGTCTGTCAATTAGCTAATTTTGCTCTTTTGTGTTGTCTTGCTTGAGTTTATGTGAACTACATATCTAAAAAAGGGATAAAAGCAAATTTGGTTGTTATTGTCAGCCTGCAGGTTGAACTAAAACTCAAGTTTCTTTTTTCTTTATCCCGTTTTCTCTTGTTGACATCCATTTCTGACTTTCTTTTCTCTAGATTTATCTAAGATAAAAACTAAAATAAATACAGTGAAAAGTTTTGAATTGGAAATGTTTAGTTTCAACTTAACTAGTTGGATATTATGGTGCTTGTCTTTCTCTCTCTCTCTCTCTTTTAAATATATATGAATTTGACTTTGAGTTGTATCTGATAGGTTCTCTTAAATATTGGTATGAACGCAATAAAGTGGATATTTCAGTGTCCAATTCTGCTGTTTGGGATGATGATGCTGTTCATGAAGCTCTCACTAGTGCTGCCTTTTGGACAAATGGCTTGCCTTTTGTCAAGTCTTTATCTGGTCACTGGAAATTTTTCTTGGCTTCAAGTCCTCCCGATGTTCCTCTGAATTTTCATAAAAGTTCATTTCAGGATTCCAAGTGGGAAGCTATACCCGGTAAGCATGTGTTTTCTACTATACATTTCCAGGTATTTTTATCATTGTTTATTTATTAATAGTTTCTTTTCATAACTAATCATAATCATGATTTATAGACAGACGAGTCTTTTGGTTGTTTCTTTTCATGTTTAATTTTCCAAGTGTTCTCCACATTCTTCTCCCATAAGTTTAGTCGTCTTATTTTTTGGAACAGTTCCTTCAAATTGGCAGATGCATGGCTTCGATCGCCCAATTTATACAAATGTTGTATATCCATTTCCACTTGATCCCCCTAATGTCCCTGCAGAAAATCCTACAGGCTGTTACAGGACATACTTTCACATTCCTAAAGAGTGGCAAGGTATGATCTCTTTGTTTGTGTTGGTAATTAGTTATGAATGCCAATGCTTCTTAAACCTGGTTTACTTTGGCCGTAGCTATTCAAGTTATGCTTCCTGTTTAAGTAGTATCTGAGTAAAAGTTCGGTAGTTCTTATGCTTTCCGGTAGTAAACTTTACACTCATATGGACTGTTGACTTCTTGCTAACATGTTGTGCTTGCCTGTTATGTCCTTCATCATATCTTTGCTAAACATTTGGCCTTGTTATTATAGGCAACGTTGTTGTTGCTAAGTAAATTTTATATTTACTTGTGCATGTATTGTCAGATCTTTTCCTTGTATTGATAATGAACGTGACTTTTGCTCTGGCATATATTGTCAAATATTAACTTCTCTGCCTAACTAGAAGACCTTACCACCTTACCAATTGTTTCCTCTCCCAGTGCCCTTGTTTTTCTCTTTCTTCATTTCTTTTCCCTTCGACATAAGCGATTATGTAGTTAACAAAATTTCATAGAAAGCAATGTCTATGCAAGAAATAATTAAATTTATCAAGCTGAGATATAGTTGGTACTAGGGGTCAGTATCTGGTGTTCTGATGCTAATGTTTAGTTAACATTTTGAAGCATGGACGCATATATTCATGTTGAACTGCACTGTTCAGTATCGATTCCACTTCTTCAAGCAGTAGACGGGAATCCTTCCTCTTTCTTAGTGGTTGACATATATGAAATAGATTTATATTTCTTTTTCAATCGAAGTGTTAGGTGTTTTTACCTCAGATGTAAACTGATTGAATGTAGGATTGAATTTCATTGAGTTTTGGGTGGTGGAACAAAAGTTATAGCCTATAAGACGGCACAGAAAATGTGTCAGAAAGGTGCCATTACTGTGTAGGTTCAAGAAGTTCAATGCTCAAGTTAGCTTTGTGATGGTTTGGAGAGAAGGAAATGACTTTTTTGCTGACTAATTCTTAGTTGAGCAGTTACTATTGAATTATATGCATTTGTAGGTGTCTATCTGTTGCTAGCAGTGTACTAAACTATCTTTATTTTCAATTTAGATTATCTACAATTGGTCTATCTCAATCTCTTCCTCAAATTCCAGGATTATTCCTAATTTTCTATCATCCATATATTCTTTCTATATTCTCACATCTCATATCCTTTTAAGTCTTTGCTTATGGAAGGGCCATGTGCCATAATAGTCCACGGTGTTAAGCAAAATGCCCAAATTTTCCTTCGTCGTTTATGGACTGGTTATTTGGAATTTTAAATGAAGAAACTGGTTGGCGAAGAATGTTTAAAATATTAAAGGTACATTTATGTTGATGAATATTTTCAGAAATCTGGAAGCACTTTCTACACGTATGAGTATTTTAAAATATGCAAGTCAAATTGTAATGATAAAATAAGCTGATATATGGTTTGTTGTCCTTCACATGAATACTGGAGTTTATCTTGGAGATTCTTATTTTATATAAATTGTTAAGAGTTATAAAAATTATGAACTTTTCTCCCACCTTCGGAGCAATGTAAGCATTGTGCTTTTCTTAAAATGAGATACAAACTCTAAGCCATTTTTTTTTATAAACCAATGGTTTATAATGTTTTATGGATTAACGAGAATGATTGTTACCCTTCTTTATGTTTGACTTTACACTCTAGACTGTTTGATTAACACAAATGGTTGGTTTCAAATTTGACATTCCTTGTTATGTCAAAAATTCAAACAACAATAGCCTATATATCTCAAATCACCATTTATTTAGTAAGCTAGCTAGGTTGTCCTCATTCTCTCTATCTTTTGATCATCTAATACACATAGTCATGGCTGTTGTTCAAATTCATAGAGCCATGAAATCTTGGTATAAATCAATTTACAAAGTATGAATTCGTTATGCTATTCGTTTCAGGTCATGCTTCCTGTTCTTATTCTTATTTCATCTCACTATGTTTGTTTTTCTCTTTTTACAGTTTCAGTTATCTGCTCATTATAATAGCTAACACTTAAATCGTTCAACTTATAAATTGTTGAATGACAGGTCGCAGAATTTTCCTGCACTTTGAAGCTGTTGACTCTGCTTTCTGTGCTTGGATTAATGGGGTTCCTGTGGGATATAGGTACAATTATTGCATGCTTCCAAGAGATATTTTCATAGTAGTTGTTGTATACACAGGATATAATTATTTTCTTTGTGATGCTTTGTAGTTGTATTAACAGTTACAGAGCCTTCTTAGTGAGCATTAGCTGAATCATTAGGTTGTAATGTATTTGTGGATGTTAAACTCATTCATGTAAAGCATTGTGAGCTCTATGGGAGAACTTATGCAAGTGAATTTGAGACCCAGTTTAAAGAGAAATGGGATCTTAAATTTATTCTAGAATCCTATAATTAATGGATAAAAGGAGGTGGATGAACAACCTCTATTTTACAACAGCAATAATCATGTTTGAGATCATAAACCATAAAAGAGGCTAATATTCCTTGAGTTAGAGCTTATAATTTGATGGATGAAAAATATTACATACAATATCATATCAAAAGTAAAGAGCATACACTAAAGCAATATTATTAAGTTGACTTAAGAATTTGATGTTTCAATTGTCTTTAATGTGAAAAAGAAATGGAAAAGTTTGTTTTCTGGAAGCAGCAATGTCAAATTCAGTCTTTAGAGAAACCGTGTTTTCTTCAATTTATCCAATATATTTAGAGTAAAGATAGAGTTACAAACTTTTGTACAAACTTGTTCTGTACAAATTGATGTGGCATAATTCAATTGGTTGGATTAAATAGCTGTTGGACCGTATTATTTATTATTTTGTATTTTCATCCAACTAATGAATTTAGGCCACATCAGTCGGCACAAAATAAGTTTGTAGCTATATCATCACTCATTTCTATAATATAAATTCTTTCGCCAACTTTAAGCTAGAGCTTTGACGTATTTTGATGGATGATCAATGATTTCCAAATATCATGTTTGAGGTAGAGAGCATATGCTGAAGACTGGTGGGTAGTTGAGTGAAATTTGATCCTTAAACTGAAATCCAGGAATTTACATTGTGGAAGTAGCAGTATGAATTTCAATCTCTTGTAAAACAGTTGTCTTTGTTTGAGAAAGAAATGACAACACTTCAAAATCCATGAAAATGAAAATATGTAAAAAGTATTGTATGCTAGTAAGTTTTGATCTGAAGGTCTTTTATCATTAATTTACTGGTGAAGCTTTGATTTGGTTCACACGTAGGCAGTGCTTAGTTTTGCATTTTGCATGTTGATGTCATGATTGTTAACTGTTGTGTGGTGTGTCATAGAACAATGAATATGCATGTCTTGGAGTTCTTGATGACTTGAGGAGTTAACAAACTTGTTTAAAATGTGCTAGGTCAGTCAGGATAGTAGGCTACCAGCGGAGTTTGAAATTTCAGATTACTGTTATCCTCATGGTTCAGACAAGAAGAATGTTCTAGCAGTTCAAGTTTTTAGATGGAGTGATGGTTCTTACCTTGAAGATCAAGATCATTGGTGGCTATCTGGTATTCACCGTGACGTGCTTCTTCTAGCTAAACCACAGGTTTGTAGGCAATATTGTTATTTATTATTTTTTCTTAAATTGAAGTGAACTTTAGGCAGTAATTCAAACCTTGTTATACGTCTGTAGGTTTATCTTATCGTTTAACTCACACAGTTTGTTCAGTTTGGATAATGGGTCAAGGTTTGGTTCATGTTGTTGTACTTAAATGTTGAAGCTTAAGAATAACTGCTACTTGTTTTGCTAAAATTTGTATCTAATACTACTTTTTTCCTTTGGAGAAAAAGTTATGCTTTTTGGTACATGTTGTTGTATCTAATGCTACTGATGACTCTCCAATAACATCTCATTACAATTTAATTAATAATAATGGGAACTATCATTAGACTACTTGACCACTTGGCTTTGTTCCTATGTTAAGTAATGATTTGACTAAAGCCTAGGCTTTCCAGGTCATGGTAATGGAATAACAGCAGTATCTAAATTTTAACAGTGTGCAAGGATGAATAGTTAACAGGCTTATCCTGTGAGTTGTTACTTTTACTTGGTAACAATGAGAATGTATCTCTAAATGAAATAATTGTAATAAGATTGGTTCTTGAGTGGTACAATTAAACACATTATAATTATATATTAGTTTGAAGTAATGTAGGAAAGGGAGAAGAAAAGAGGAGGAAAGAACAGAGAATGAAATAGAGAGAGAAATGGAAAGGAACTTACATAGAGGATAGAATAGATAGTAGCAATCCAAAGAAAAAACTTAAATAGGGAGAATGAATAAAAAGAAAGATAAGAGAGCTTGAGAAGAAAGACAAAGGAGTCCCATGGGGGATAGCCTAGTGGTTAGAACTCTTGCAATGAAATGAGAGGTCTAGGGATCCAATCTCCCTCTCACATACTTCAGAGGGGGTTTACATTTCAATCCTATCTGTGCATGGGGAGGGACAGGATGTGGTGTGTGATAAGAAATTCTAAAAATCTATGTAGTTTCGTCTCTTAAAAAAAAATGAAAAAATAAAACAACAGAAAAAAAGGTAAAACTGAAGAGAAATGAGGGGAAGATGAGAAAAGAAAAATAGGGAAGATCCAAGTTGGTAGTGACTTACCTCATTAGTAATGGGTCGTTCAAAACCCTTAAAAGCGGGTCACTGGATGGTCTCAGTCCTTTCAATTGAAAAGCTGAAATGAAGACTGAACGTAGTAGGGGAGAGAAAGTAGTTTGATCTATTAAAAATATTGTCTTGTACTATAGCTTTGCTAGTGAGATAATAAGGAACGTGTCACAGTGAATTAACTCCCACTCTTATTCTTCTTTTCTTTGTTTTTACTATGGCGGCGAAGAATCAAATTCTCATCAATTATTAGAAGGGAATCAATACTGGCTATGTTCTATGAAGGCCATCTAGATGTATCATATGGATTTATTTGCATATTAGTAAATTATTGATCTATGTAGTGCATGGATCCTATATAACTACAAGTATTTTTTGATGATGTTTTAATCTTATAAATTTTATCAAATAAATACCTTCCATTTGGATTGACCAAAGAACCACAATGGAAGTCACTCGATGAGATCTATCATTGATTAGTGGTCCATCTATCAAGTGAAAATGACCAGTGTAGTTGGAAAAGTCTTTAAGTCTAATTTAACACATCTTGCCAATAAGTAAATATAGTAATGTATTGAATGTTTTGCCGTACCTTATTGGAGATGGTATTTTCTATTTTTGCCGATTTCTTTTGTTTGATCTAATAAATTGTCCTAAATTCATGTTGATATTTTTCATTTTTGTGATGTCCTCTCTCTGTGGGTTTGATGGCAACTTTTTACTATTGGAATACAGACTAAATAAAGAAACCAATTGTAATGAAGCTATTCAATTCAGACTATTTCTTTATATCAAATCTGGCCAAAGGATATTTTCGGCTAAATAAATAAACCAATTGTAATGCAGGTATTTATTGCAGACTACTTCTTTAAATCAAATCTGGCAGAGGATTTTTCTCTTGCGGATATACAGGTAAACACTTGTCAACTTTAAGACTTAACTTTCAAATTTTTGGAGTAATGAAAATCTGAAAATAATGAATTTTGCTTGAATTTGAAAAGTTTTCATTCTCCAATATATGGAGAATAATTGTATAATACCTAGTTATACTCAACTATTCTCATATGTTTCTTATGAATTCCAAGTATTATGTAAGGTTGTCCGTTGAAGCATTTTGTTGTTTTACATGAACCCCCCATTGCACCTGAGGTATCTGTCTTTGTATTCATAATGGAGTTGCTGAGTTGAAAGTTTTATTATGTTGGTTACTCTTCATTTTCAAGGTTTCTTGGTGGTATCTGTAAAAAGAACCTTTGCATTTTTGGTGCAAACTTTTCTGGCACAGTTAATGTTGAAAGACATAGTCCTGTTCTGCCTCTAATATGTGTTACCTTCATGAAGTACCTTATGAAATTCTTTTTAATGTTTGGTACTACTGAATTTTGTTTACTTTTGCTTCCAAGTGGTTCTATGGCTTCATTATGTTTCTTCTATTGTTATTGTTTCATTACCTCTTTTAATTGAAGAGTTTGGATAAACTTGGCTGGTACTAGTCATTTAACAGGCAGAGTCTGTTTGTTAATCTACGATGTTAGGAAGGTTTGTTCGTTATAGGTTGTTTGACTGGCATTATTGAATGTCTGCAAATTTTTCTGATAAGAAACTGAAAATTTTATTAAAGATGAAGAATCGTTGCAAAGAGTGGACCAACTGTCCACTAAGAAAGCAAAATAATGAAAAAGTTTCCTACACTATACAAAGATATACCAATCACCCCTCTACAATATCAGAGCAGCCTAGACACCTATCTCAAAACACTCTTCAGGCTTAGATGACTTAAGAACAAAGATGAATCTTGGAACTCCTTGGAAACTGAAGCCCAAAGCAAAGCTAGAAGTCAGACTCTATCTCACAATTCTTCAATTTCATCTGCATTTTTCCCTTCAAAAGTACATGATTTCTTTCCTGTCTTATTACCCAAAATAGAGCTACCATAGCATAGTTCCATAGAGTTTTGGCCTTTTTTCCTTTACTAAAAGCGATGGAATTCTCCATAAAAAGAGCCCAGTGTGATCAGACAATTTAGTCTTTTTGCACAATCTATTCCACAACTTTGAATTTTAGGGGGAATACTAGCCTTGCAAATCGTTTTGGAGGATAAAAAATCAGCCAAGGAGACATCATTAATCAGTCAATTAAGATTTGCAAGAATAATGTCTTGATCTCTGAACTCCTCAATCTTTTGTCTTTCTTCAGTTCTTCGATACTGACATTGTCTAACGACTCCAAGAGATGCATAATCCTAAATCTCTCTTATCACTCAAGTTTTTTTTGAAGTTGAAATTCTAATGGCAATTCCACGTAGAGGAAGATGATGTACATAAATTTATAGAAACATTCCTTTTAGGATAGAGCCTATAGAGGTGAGGGAAGTGCTAACACAAAGAAAAAATCTTCTAAGCATTAATCCTCCCTATCGTGAATTTAAGGATAGGGGTGGGTAGAATCAAATCGGGCCCGTAAAATTACCAGTCCGGTTCGGTTTTTTGGCGGTTTGGTTTGCTATTTTTTCTCAGAAAAAATCGAGTATTTCGGTTTTGTATAAAATCAAATACTTCAGTTTGGTTTTCGATTTAAAATTCTAAATCTGAAAACCGAGCCGAAAAATCAAAAAAATAATTTTTAAATTAAGGAAATGCCACATGGCGTTTAGGGATTGGTTGAGCCGGATCGGACACTAAGAAAATTTGGTTTCGTTTGGTATTTTCGGTTTCGATTCGCTATTTTTTAAGTTAAATAACCAAATTGTTTAATACTGAATCCGAACCGAATAAAAATACCAAAACTGGTTCTTTAAAATTCTCAAACCGAATCTTATTAAACTAAAATTTCTCAAATCGAACCGAACTGAAATGTTTCCCACCTCTATTTAGGGATTCTTAGTTGTTTTCTTGTCATTTGAATAAAATAGGAAACTGCCATAAATCAGGAAAGTCGAGAAATTCTAATTTTACGGTCTTTAAATTAGCCATAGAACTATTCTCCAGTTTTCCTATTTGCTTTGTACCAATTATTTTCTTTGAATTAACGAGAAATATTTTAACTATGTCTTTCTGTTTTTTCTCCTCTTTCTTTATATGGTATTAGAGCCTTAAGGTTCGCCCATGAATTACAAAGCAGCCATGGTTGGCTCTAACTTGACTTTCTCCGACGCTAACAGCACTACTACATCGTTTGAAGGGATTTCCTAGCCATCCCCAATTGCGCCTGCCACCGAAAGCACTTTGCAAACAACCATTCACAAGTTAAATAGTAAAAACTATTTAAAATGGCCTTAATCTATGCGTTTGATGATGGCAAGGGAAAACTCGGGTATTTGAATGGAAAAATCAAACCTTCAGCCGCTGATGATCCGAAATACCTACAATGGTGATTGGAAAATTCGATGGTTACCGCTTGGCTTATTAATTCCATGGAACCAACTTTGGGAAAGCTATTCATGTTTATGCCACATGTTTATGATGTCTGGGAGGCTGTTGGAGGGACATCCTCTGACCTAGAGAATCATTCTCAATTGTTCGAGATTAACACTTGGATGTGGCTGTTGCAACAAGTTGATAAATATGTAACCACCTATTGTAATGACATGATGATTTTGTGGTAGGAGTTGGATATGTTTGAAGTGAAGTATGGGAGAGTCTGAATGATAGCGCTCGATACTAGAAAAAGGTCGAGTGAGGTCGAGTGTTCATGTTTGTGGCAGGTCTAAAAAAAGTCGTCAATGAGATTTGAGGTCGAATTTTTAGGCGGACACCTTTTCCCTCTATTGGAGAAGTATTTTCCCTCTATTGGAGAAGTATTTTATGAGGTTCACAGAGAGGAGGCTCAGAGACAGTTAATGTTAAAAGGAGTAGAGGAACTAAAGATTGATCCTGATGGTTCTGCTCTTGTAGCTTGTGATAATGAGCAGCAAGGAGATAGATAAGGAGGCAAACAAAAGGCCACGGGGTGATCATTGGCGGAAACCATGGCGTAAACAAGAAAACTGTTGGAAACGCCATGGAAAACTTGTAAATTGGAAGAAGAAAGATACTCGTGCTTTTCAGGTTAGCACCACTAATTCAAAAGAGCAGTCACTAAGGAACAAATGGAGCACCTATACAAAATGTTTCAATCCCAATTCGTAGGAAATTCTAGTTCATCTTGTTCTTTAGCCCAATATAGGCTTTACCTGTGTCAATCCAAACACCTCTTGATATTAGATTCAGGAGCCACTTATCACGTGACGGGGTCCACACAGTTGTTTTCTTCTTTTCACCTTGTGCAGGAAATCGAAAGGTCAAAATAGCAGATGATTCCTTTACAACTATTGCACAGAAGGAAAAATTACTATTTCTCCTATTCTTGCTCTGAAAGATGTCTTTCACGTTCCTTATATATCCTATAATCAGTCAATAAAGTCAAATCAATTTTTGGTCGTCTCAATGTAAATTTCAAGATTTAACCTCGTGGAAGGTGATTGGGGATGCTAGGCAAGACTGTGCCCTTTACCTCTTTAACAATGTTTCAAACTTTGGAAGGCAAGACCAATGGATTTGTTCTAATTCTATTTCTATTTCCAATGACAGATTATGTTATGGCATTTTCGGTTAGGACATCTACATTTTCAATATTTAAAGCAATTGTTACCCAAATTATTCATGAACAAAAATGCTTTTATTTTTCGATGTGAAGTTTGTGAATTAGCTAAACATCATCGTACTATGATTCACAATGGTGTATGGGGTTCTTCTAAGATGGCAACCTTTTTTGGAAAACGCTAGTTTATTACGTTTATTGATGATCATACTGGGGTTGCTTAGGTATTTTTACTAAAAAATAAATCTAATGCTGAAAGTGTGTTGAATAATTTTTATACTCTGGTGCAAACACAGTTTCAAACTCAGATCAAAATTTTTCGGAGTGATAATGGCAAAGAGGTTTTTAATCATGTATCAGGGAATTTTTTTGATGAGAAAGGGATTATATATCAAAGTTCTTATAGCAATATTCCTTAACAAAATGGGGTGGTTGAAAGGAAGAATAAGCATCTTCTTGAAGTTGCTAGGGCCTTGAGCTCTACAACTAAAATTCCAAAGTATCTTTAGGAAGAAGCTGTTATAACAGCCACATTTTTTGTTAAATAGAATGCCTAAAAGAACTTTGGGGTTTGAGACACCAATGAATGTTTTTCAATGGATATTTTCCAACTTCAAGGTTAGTAACAAGTATTCTTTTAAAAATTTTTGGTAGTATTGCTTTTGTTTATAACCATGACCCTAGGAGAAGAAAACTTGATCCAAAAGCACATAAATACATTTTTGTAGGCTATCCTGCAAATCAAAAAGGTTATAAATGTTTTGATCCAGTTTTGACCAAAATGTTTGCTTTTATGGATGTCACTTTCTTTGAAGGATAATCATACTATCACAGTTCTCATCTTCAAGGGGGGAAGAACAATAGTGAAAATGATGTGTTTTTAAATGGTTCTGACTTAACCATTGAGTTTGATCGTATTAATAATGATGTTTTGCTTGAAGTAAATGAGAAAGGAAATACAAATGAATTAAATGTTGGAAATTTTGGACAACCTTCGTTAATGTCATCACATAAAATAAAATGCTGAAAAGTTTAAGATGTGTGCAAAATGGTATAAAGGTCTTGTATATTCAAAAGAGTATGAAAAAACAAAAAGGAACACTATCCTACAGCATCACCAAGAATCTGATTAGAGGTTGGATCATGATATTCCATAAGAAAATCTTGACAATAATCCTTTAGGTAATTCTGAGTCAAATTCCTCGAATCAAGATGATCTTCCTATTGCTTTTAGGAAAGTTGTTAGGTCCTGTACTAATCATTCTCTGTCCAACTTTATTTCTTAGAATAATGTGTCTCCCTCCTTTTCATGCTTTCATTTCACAAGTGTTTAGTGTGGTTATTCTAGATAATGTAAACAAAGCTCTAAATGTTCCTAAATGGATGGAAGTTATTTTTGAGGATGTGAGAGCTCTGGAGAAGAATGCTGCTTGGGAAAAGGTTGATCTGCCACAAGGAAAGCTGTTGTTGGTTGTAAGTGGATATTCATTTTAAAATATAACTTTTGATGGCCCTCGGAACTATACAAAGCTTGACTGGCAGCTAAAGGTTATACACAGACTCATGGAGTAGATTGTTTGGAGACTTTCTCCCAGGTGTTGAAACGAAACACCATTCATGTTCTTTTGTTAGTTGTTGCAAATCTTTACTAGTCTTTATATTAGTCAGATGTAAAGAATGCTTTTCTCAATGGTGATCTTGAAGAGGAAGTTTACATGGAGCCTTCACCCGGTTTTACTGAGAAGTTTGGATCCAAGGTATGTATGACTTAAAATATTACTATATGGTCTGAAACAATCACCTAGAGCCTGTTTGATAGGTTTACATAGTTTGTGAAGAGTCAGGGCTATAGTCAAGGACAGGCGGATCACACTCTCTTTACAAAAATCTCTACCAAAGACAATTCTCTGTCTTGATCGTTTGTAGAAGATATAATTTTGACAGGGGATGATATAGAAGAAATGAGTCAATTGAAGCAGTGTTTAGTGAAGGAGTTTGAGATCAAGGATTTAGGGCAATTGAGATGTTTTTTGAGAATGGAAATGTGAGATCAAAGAGAGGTATAATGGTTTCACAAAGAGAGTATACCTTGGATCTTTTGAAAGAAATTGGTGTGAGTTAGTGGAAGCCGGCTGATACTTTGATAGAAGCAAATGTGAAGCTTGGAGAAGCGAAAGGAGGAGTTCATGTGGATATTGGCAGATGTCTCAAATTAGCTGGGAAGTTGATTTATTTATCTCATACTCGACTTGATATAGCTTTTGCTGTAAGTATGGTAAGTCAGTTTATGCATTCTCCTTGTCAGGAACACCTTGAAGCTTTTTGAATTCTTCATTATTTGAAAGCAACTCCAAGAAAGGTTTGTTTTATTGGTAAAAATGAGAAGAGAGGAATTGAAGTTTATACTAATGCAAAGTGGGCAAGTTCGACCATTGATAGAAGATCAACATCTGGATATTGCACTTTTGTATAGGGTAGTTTGGTTACTTGGAGGAGCAAAAAGCAAAGTGTTGTCGTCAGAAGTAGTGCAGAAGCTGAATTTCGTTTAGATGGTTGAAGAAGTGCATGAAGTACTTTGGCTAAAACGGGTTCTTGGAAAACTTAAACAGCCATTTAGTCTCCCTATGAGGTTGTACTGAGATAATAAATCGGCTATCAGTATAGCTCATAATCTGATGTTACATTACAGAACGAAACATGTTGAGATTGATAGACTTTTTATGAAAGAGAAGCTCAAAGAAGGGATAATTTGTACTCCTTTTGTTCCCACTATGAAGCATGTTCAAATATCTTCGCCAAGAGCTTGATGAGACAGCCATTTGAACTTCAAGTTAGCAAGTTGGGCATGATTGATATCTTTGTGCCAACTTGAGGGGGAGTGTTGATATTTGAGGGATTTTTAGTTGTCTTCTTATCATTTGAATAAATTAAGAAACTACTATAAACCAAGAAAGTAGAGAAATTTTAATTTTACAGTCGTCAAATTAGCTTTAGAATTACTCTCTAGTTTTCCTGTTTGTTTTGTACCGATTATTGTCTTTGAATTAATGAGAAATATTTTTAGCTCCGTCTCTTTTTTTATCCTCCTTTTCTCCACACTTTCAAAACCAAATAACCTTACCATTCCCCACCTTTAGTTTAATGTGAGAAAGAGAAGAGGGAATTTCTTTGCGATTGCTTTCCAAGGGCTTCTAAGACTTGCGTTGTTAACCACATTAGTCGCAACCATTTGAGTGTAGGCTATACTTACTTCTAATCACCGAATGCCAAAGAGAATCTTTTTTCAAGAGGTAATCTCCATAGCCACTTAGCTAAAACAGCTGTATTTTTCTTCACCACATTTCCAATTCCTAACCTTTTTTTAAACTTAGATCTTGAAACTACATCCCATATAATACGGTGAGAGTCATTTGATTCATCAAAACCTTCCTAAAAGGGATCCCTTATCAACCTTTCTTTTCTGTTGGCTACCTTGATGTTTTGAGCAAGGCAAGGAAGTAGGTAGGAAGAGCTGACAATACGGAATGAGTAAAAGTAATCCTGACACCTTTGGAAAGAAAGGCTTTTTTCCATCCTCCAAGTCTTCTTTTGTTCTCCACATCCAGATCCCAAAAACTTGAAGATCTGGGATTGCTTCCTGAAGGAAGACCTAAATACTTAATAGCTCAACTTCCTATTGACTTGCCAAATTGATTAGCTAAGGCATTCACTTTTTCTTCAGCAGAATTAATTCCTACAACAAAGCTTTTAGCTTTATTCAGTTTAGGAGCAGAAATAAGACTAAAAACTTCAACTACTTTGAGAAGATTATCTATCATCTAAACCTTTTCTGATGAAGAAAAGAGAGTATCATCGGCAAATTGGAGGTGAGAGACCATCATCTTCCCCTTACCAACTTTGATGCTGATCACTATATTTGCTTCAGGAGCCTTTTCCATCAACTTGGTCAAACCATCCACTACTAAAATAAATAGAAAAGGAGATTAAGGATTGCCTTGTCTAAGCCTCCTTGTAGCTTCAAGAAGACCCCTAGGGCGACCATTGATGAAAACTGAAATATTCAAGAAGTTCCAATCTTTGTGATTGTCTCAAAATCAATCTTAATCATCATTCCTTCTTTCTTCTTTTTACACTCTTCCACAACTGCATTAGCTGCCAACATAAAAATTTTGTCTGCCTAGAATAAAAGTTGACTAGGCTGTAGAGATGGTGTTTCGCAAAAACTCTCTTCAACTAAAGAGATAAGACTTTTTTCATAATCTTGTATAGGCTTGTGACAAGGCATGTAGGCCTAAACTCTCCAATCTTGATAGTTTCTTTCTTCTTAGGAATAAGGCAAATGAAAGTGGCGTTCGTGATTTTGTTGACAACCCCTTTTTCAAAAAACTCTTCCATCACTTTCATATCATCTTTAATAATCTCCCAGTAAGTTGAAAAAATGCCAAAGAAAAACCACCTGGACCTGGGGCTTTGTCTAGGCAGCATTGATCAATGGCTTTTTAACCTCCTCTTTCTCAAACTTTGTTTCTAACCAGACTGCAAGCTGTTCTTTAAGAAGGGCCCAATTAAGTCCCATCACTGTTGGTCTCAAATCTTCTTCACTTGAGTACAAATTGGAAAAATAATATAAAATTTCCTCTTCAATTTTTCTACTGTCCTTAATCTGCTCTCCCACTGATGTTTCTAGCTTGTTGATCATATTCCTGTTTCTCTGCCCATTTACTATTTTATGAAACATTTTGGTATTGCCATCTGCATTTTTTGCCCACACTAACTTAGCCTTTTGCCTCCACCTTGTCTCCTCCTTGAAAGATTAGTTTCTGCAGCCTAGACTTAATCTGCTTTCTTTCATTGAATAAAGTCTCGTCCATCAGCCCTGCCTGCTTTTGTCAATTTCGATGATTTGACCTTCAAATCTTCAATCAACTTCTTCTATTTTTCCTTATTACCAAAAACAACCTTATTCTAGTTCTTCAGCTTCTCCTTAACCTTCCCTATTCTGATCATGAAATTATATCCTTCATGAC
This sequence comes from Citrus x clementina, assembly GCF_000493195.1. Lineage (NCBI taxonomy): Eukaryota > Viridiplantae > Streptophyta > Magnoliopsida > Sapindales > Rutaceae > Citrus > Citrus x clementina. The sequence continues at coordinate 14,370,295 of NW_006262022.1, forward strand.
CGGTAAACTGCATCCCACTCCACCAATCTCCAATGCATTGATTAAATTGATGATGCTGCAGCCACATATTTTCAAATTTAAAAGGAACAGGTCCCCATTTTATAGCATTAGATTCTAAAACAATGGGGCAACGATCAGAAGCAGTTCTAGATAGAACTATTTGATTAATAGCCTACATGGAGCTGATTTTACCTGATCAAATTGCAGAGCTTATCCATAGTGTTGCAGACCGGACAGATTCATTTTTCTGATGGCTGGGAGGAGATTGGTTTAAGGGAAGAACGGAGTTCAAACCTTACAAAGCAGCAAAATAAATTTTAGCTTTCTCTGCTACGAAGTGACTCACTTCTAAGGATTCTGGTTCATTTGTTTCAATCTTGCCGGTAAAAATTTTGCAGGTTGCACCTCAAAATGTTAAAAAGGGCTATATTAGCACCTGTTGTTGTAATAAGCCAAAATGTTTGCTGGTAGACCTTTTGTATCTCTCTTGTCATAGAAATAAATTTGTCTTGTTCCTAATCAAAAAGACATCAAAGGAAACATAGTGTTGCAGACCGGACAGATTCATTTTTCTGATGGCTGGGAGGAGATTGGTTTAAGGGAAGAACGGAGTTCAAACCTTACAAAGCAACAAAATAAATTTTAGCTTTCTCTGCTACGAAGTGACTCACTTCTAAGGATTCTGGTTCATTTGTTTCAATCTTGCCGGTAAAAATTTTGCAGGTTGCACCTCAAAATGTTAAAAGGGCTATATTAGCACCTGTTGTTGTAATAAGCCAAAATGTCTGCTGGTAGACCTTTTGTATCTCTCTTGTCATAGAAATAAATTTGTCTTGTTCCTAATCAAAAAGACATCAAAGGAAACATTGAAGGTGGGATGACAGATGAGCACATGCAACAAGGCACTGCATTTTATTTTAGTCACAAATGATCTTTTTCGAGGAATAACCAACAAGTATTGATAAGAGACCGCGGAGAGGATATGGTTTGATCACAGTTTTGTTCCATATTTATGTTTTCCATTGTGATTTCTCATCATTATCATTATGCATAATTGATAAATTGTGTAAGCATCATGCTTGCTTCCTCTATTTGGCTTATTCATGCCATGTGTGTTTGAATTGTTGTATGGTCAGTGACTGATACATCTTCAAGTTATCATGTTCTCTGTTGTATTTCTTGTCAAGACTTATTGAGATGTTGTCATCATTATTCATGTGTGTTTGAATTGTTGTATGGTCAGTGACTGATACATCTTCAAGTTATCATGTTCTCTGTTGTATTTCTTGTCAAGACTTATTGAGATGTTGTCATCATTATTCATGTGTGTTTGAATTGTTGTATGGTCAGTGACTGATACATCTTCAAGTTATCATGTTCTCTGTTGTATTTCTTGTCAAGACTTATTGAGATGTTGTCATCATTATTCAGGTTGGAGTGGAAATAGATTGCTCCCCAGAAATCTCTAAAGACAGTATCCTTGCCAACTTTGTCATTGAAGCTGGATTATATGATACTGGAAACTGGTATAACTGTGATGGATGCATTGATCTACTTTCATCTAAGGTGGCTAACATACAGCTCAACCCCTCTACTGCAAGTGTCGAATTTCCTGGTTACACGCTTGTGGGAAAACTGGAAATGCCCAGGCTATGGTCTGCGGAGCAAGTGAGGAATCTATGCACATTCAGCTATCAAATTTATATTTTAATAAATATATTAATCAAGTGGATTTTTCCTTTCCTTTTCTTTTCTTTGGTTGGTATCAAATATGAAAATTTAGAATGAAGAATATCATTCAATTCAATAGATGCTGGTGCTAATCCTTTATTTTTTTAAAAAAGGGTTGAGTTTGGCATGCTCATTGACTTTCTACAGTTATGGCAATTCTTTTTCTCTTTGATGCATGGATTTATGCAGTATGTCTTTAATGTATATACCAGACATGTCAAGGACTATAGGAACCTATTGTGATCAGTGCTATTACTAAAAAGTTCAGTTCATTCCTTATTCCAGTGCCTTCATTTCCTTTCTAGAGTTACTTAAGTTCTTTTTTCTCTTTGATGTAGAATATTTTAGTGCTTTTTACCATCCATGAGAAAGTGCAAATTGAAAAGTTGGCATGAGATGGATGCTTTTTATTCTCAGTTAGGAAACTTCAAGATTGTACTTCAATGTTGAAAAGAATTATCTTGGCACTTCTTTGTTTCATTTTAGTAAATGAATTATACTCTTTCACGTAAGGTAAAGGAGTATGTCTGAACTTGCAATTAAACCTACCTATATTTGCATATTAATCCATTTGCTGTCTATTGGCATTCCTCAACAGCCAAATTTGTACACGCTAGTTGTCATCCTAAAACATGCATCTGGCCCTGTCGTTGACTGTGAATCATGTCTTGTTGGCATACGACAAGTATCAAAAGCCCCAAAACAACTACTTGTTAATGGCAATCCAGTGGTCATAAGAGGTGTGAATAGGCATGAGCATCATCCTCGTGTTGGAAAGACAAACATTGAATCCTGCATGGTTAAGGTACTGTTTGGTCCTTTTCCCTTGGCCAATGTCTTTGCTTAATTTGATGGTTTCTGTCAATGGCATTTGAGATTTTGTATTCTTCTGCTTGTAGGATTTGGTTCTTATGAAGCAAAACAACATCAATGCTGTGAGAAACAGTCATTATCCCCAGCATCCCCGTTGGTACGAGTTGTGCGATTTGTTTGGATTGTACATGATAGATGAAGCCAATATTGAGACACATGGTTTCAATTTTTCGGAACATTTCAAGCATCCTACTATGGAACCAAGTTGGGCTGCTGCAATGATGGATCGTGTAATAGGCATGGTGGAGAGGGACAAAAATCATGCAAGCATTATTTGTTGGTCCTTAGGAAATGAGGCTGGACACGGCCCTAATCATTCCGCTGCTGCTGGTACTTGATTCTACTTTTCAACTCGTTTTTTTATAATTTTAATTTTTTATTACTTTAATTTATTTTGAGCTGGGCGTGCATGGAATTTTGACCTGTAAAAGATCTCTTGAAAGAGCTTTGTTCGGCATTTTCAGAGAACTTCTTCAGTCAAAGGTTTAATTACTGCAATTTTACCTTTAACATATTTTCATATCAAAACACGATCCTGAAAATGCTATCAAATACCAGTGGCAGTTGAAATTTTCCTGGAATTAAAAGGTGACAAGTTGAGGATTTAAGTATTGTAGTAAAATCAACAATTGATTGATGAGCATTAGAATGTTTTGAGTATGTCTATTACATTGAGAATAGAAGGATAACAATCTTCTTTTTTCGTGGACAAGACTTAGTGCACCTCCTCTGTCTAGTTTCATGGCATATTGATAAAACTACAGCTTAACTGATGTGCCATTGTTATATGATTGTCACATGTCCCTCATTTTGTAAGGAATAACAGAGAATAAATAGTACACGACACTTGGTGGTGTATGAGTTTATATCCTAGAATTATAATTTGAGTAAGCTTTGATAGACGGTTGTTCTGCCTTTCTCAATTACATACCTATGACTAAAATTCCTAGACATTTAGACCATTGTTTTGCGGGGTGGATGAACAGAAAGCTCCGTAAGAATCCCAACGAGCAAATGGGAGTTTTTAAGAATTCGCTCCCCAATGACGCTCCAGAAACTTATGATTAAAAGTCCTAGACAATGAGACCATTGTTTTTCTCAGGTCTTAAATTGAATGATAACTTTTCTCTCCTCTTTCTTTTATAATTTTTCCTTCTTTTCCTGTTTGGAAATTGAGAAAGGAGAGAAAAATACAGTAGAAATAGGAGGGAAAAGATATAAAATTTCTTCTTGCCGCAAAGTTTTGTCTTTGGATAGTAGAGATTATGAAGGCTATCTTTTACAGTAAACACAGGTTAGTAGAAAGTACAAATTCTGAATTAATCTATGAATGATTTCCTATAAAAGCAAATAAAAAGTACCGAAATCATACCTGCCCTTCCATCAGTTCTTTCCCTCATTACATTACCTTTTCGTTCCTCGTACATATTAAGTCAAACTGGATGTCAATGATGTCTTGGCTTTCATTTAGGTTGGATACGAGGAAAGGATCCCTCGCGGCTACTGCACTATGAAGGAGGTGGATCTAGAACTCCGTCTACTGATATTGTGTGCCCGATGTATATGCGTGTTTGGGACATAGTGATGATTGCAAAAGATCCAACTGAAACTCGTCCTTTGATATTGTGCGAGTATGCTACTCCTTTTCAATTTTATTTCTAACTTTAGATGGTGAATGACAAGATAAATAGCCTTTTCTTCCTTTTTTTTTTTTTTTCTTTCTTGCACATTGTTTACTTAGGGGTCCTAATGATTGTCAGATGACAGGTATTCGCATGCAATGGGCAACAGTAATGGGAATATCCATGAATATTGGGAAGCCATTGATAGCACATTTGGTCTCCAAGGAGGCTTTATCTGGGATTGGGTTGACCAGGTTTAGAATCTTTCTGAATCCTTGAGAAATGAAGTGGATGATCAACATATTTTCAACACACCTTAATGTGTTATTCATTTTCTAAATTCTAATTTTCTTTTAAACATTGAAGCCTCTCTGTCATACCTTTTGACCTATGCATGAATGCACATACAGTGTGAATAAAATTTAACTTCTAAGAACCTACAGCTTTGTTTAAGTGCGAGATGAAAACTGGATGCCAGTTTGTTCTCTGCACAAGAGCCCCTGTTTCTGATTATGAAACTGAAAGCCAGTTTCCCTGCTATACCTGCTGTATCCGGCCTCTTCTCTTAGAAGTTTTTATTGAAGCTTTGTATAATTGAAATTATTTCCCATAATGTCTTCTTATCTCATCTATGTTCCTCTGTCTCTTTCTCTATACCTTTTATTTCTTTCACTTTTATTTGGGCTTTTTAGTGTATACTTATGTGTTGGGAGACTTAAATATTTGTATTCTTGCAAATAGGGGCTATTGAGAGAGCTTGCTGATGGTACTAAACACTGGGCTTATGGAGGTGACTTCGGAGATACCCCCAATGACTTGAACTTTTGTTTGAACGGCCTTCTTTGGCCAGATCGAACTCCGCATCCTGCATTACATGGTAACTATTTACATGTCAAATGTAGAATTTAAGGTACTTATAGTGATTTTTGAGATGATTACCTTAATTATCAGCTTCCATCACAACTATTGCCTTCATTGTCATTTTCAGAAGTTAAATATGTTTATCAAGCAATCAATGTTTCCTTAAAGAAAGGCACTCTTAAGGTACATGCTTAATTCAATTGGCTTTGACTTACTCTTGACCTAATTGCAGGTTACTTATAGCTGAAATTTCACTTTACAGATATCCAACACTAATTTTTTTGAAACAACACAAGGGCTAGAGTTTAGCTGGGTTGCTCACGGGGATGGTTACAAGCTTGGATTTGGAATTATATCTCTTCCACTGATAAAACCCCATAGCAATTATGAAATAGAATTGAAATCAAGTCCCTGGTATTCTCAATGGAATTCATGTTCTGCTGAAGAAATATTTTTGACGGTAACTGCTAAACTTATGAATTCTACACGTTGGGCTGAAGCTGGTCATGTTATTTCAACTGCTCAAGTCCAGTTACCTTCTAAAAGAGAGAGACTTCCTCATGTAATTATTCTTCATATTTTACTCAGAAATTAAGATGCATTAATTATAAAAATGATATTAATCTCCGCTTTACTAATTTGTGGGCTTCCAGGTCATTAGAACTGGAGATGCTATTATTCTCCAGGAAAATCTTGGTAATACGATTCAACTGAGTCACCAGAATAGTTGGGAGATTAAATTTGACATTCAGACTGGAGCTGTTGAGAGCTGGAAGGTACTCTATACTAGGTCTTAGACTATTATAAAATTAGCCAACCATTTATTGGACTTTGTAGAGGTTCAATATTACTCCCAGACTTGCTCCTATTAACTTAAATTCATAGGGTTAATGGGTTCTTAACATCATTTCAAGCCTGTTTTCCGCATGGTCGAAACTATCTACTACATTAGTTAAAAGTGTGGTGACTAGTGCTTGAGTTTTTTATTTGCTTTGTGTTTGTGTATGTTCCATGTAACAAGCTTATTACAGTTCTCTTAAAGATCAAGTTTCTAGGAATTATGTTTAACTTGATTCCGTCTGTAATGAAGAAAACATGCATTTCAGCATTTTAGAGATAATTAGACATAATTCTTTGACATCTAAAATACAAAATCTGACAAATATTTCTCCTTTCTGAATCAAAGGCTTTAGGTGTTGAAGAATTTGTGGTACATCACAATGTTCATTTACACAAGTATCATGCATGACAGGCCTTTTAGTTTAGCCTTTGGGCGACCAATTTCTTTTAAATAATTGCGGAAAATATGTGTATTAAACCATTGGTGGGTCCCTAGATTTTCATTGTAGATGAAATTCTCTATGATGGATACTAGGTGTTGAATTTTCTGATGTAGAAGAAAAAAGTGTCAGGTATTTTTAGAAATAGCTTAAAACTTGTATGGATATTTGTTTATTTATGGTGATTATTAACTGTTTTTGAGGAATACCATAGTCCGGGAACTTTATAAATTCTTTTATCTACTGCTTTCAATTTTTCTATACTGAATCACAAATTAATGTGAAATTACGTATGGGCTTACGTCGTTTTAGATCGTTTTTGGCCAAAACTATAATGAACTGAAATATATTTGGTTTTCTTGTTTCAAAACCTGTTCAGACCAGCCATTGGGTTTCTTTCAGCACATATCAATATTTTAGAAGATAAACCAGACCCGATTCATAGTAGGAAATAGAAAGGTGGAAACAACTATTACTATTACATCCATTTATGCTATTAGTTACACCAATTTATCCTCGATTTGGGATTTAATGTCATTACGAACAATTTATATCGAACTACAATCTTGTCGAACTAAAAATTTAAAATTAAGGTACAATAATAAAAATAATAAAAAGGATTGTGTTGAGGTTGGATGCAATGCCCAGTGAAAAAGAAAAATAGTAGCTAGCAAGTCAGCAACTAGAGGTGAGTTGGTAAGTGATGGCCAGGGAAAGCCTGAAATATAAATGAAGACCCTTTTTTCCTTTTTCATTTTTTAAAAAAATTAACTGAAAACTGATGATGGGAGTGTGAATGAGAAAGGTGACATGATCCATGGTGGCTAGTGACATTGACAGTGTGAGGCATGGCTGCGAGCAATGGGAGGAGCTAACGATGAGAGGAGGGGGTGGCTGAGTGAGACGAGAAGTTGAAATTTCTTTTATTTTTAAAATATTCAGAGGGGGTGGCTGAGTGAGACGAGAGAAGTTGAAATTTCTTTTATTTTTAAAATATTCAATGTTTCAATCGTGTGTGGGTAAGACTAAGAGTAGGATGTAAACATCAGTCACAATGATTAGATGCCACGTGTTTTCAATTTTATTAAATTGCAATCTTGTGTGGGTGAGCATAACATGTAAAATGAGATAGCACTAACAACTTTGGGTGCAGATAGAAAATTTGTAGTGTCAATGGTTTGTTGATGGTAATGTCAATCTTGAAAATAATACTGAAAGCCAAATCAAACCTGATTGCAATGACTTGTACAATAATTACCTAGAAACTTATTCTTGCATTTTCTTTGCTAAGCACTAGTGTTTTCCCTTTTTTAAAGATGTGTGCAATATGGCAGGTTGAGGGAGTTTCTGTGATGAAAAGAGGCATATTCCCATGCTTCTGGAGAGCACCTACTGATAATGACAAAGGGGGAGGGGAAAGTAGTTATTACTCCAGGTGGAGAGCTGCAGGTATTGATAGCCTTGTTTTTCTTACAAAGAGTTGTTCTATTCAGAATGTTACAGACTATTTTGTGAAAATACGAGTGGTTTATGATGGGACGCCAAGGGTTGACATGAGTTCCTTAACCAAATTGGAAAAGGCAAAAGCTTTATTTGAAATTGTTATAGATTACACAATCTATGGTTCTGGAAATGTCATTGTGGAATGCAACTTCAAACCAAATACTTCTGATCTTCCACCTTTACCACGCGTTGGAGTTGAGTTCCATTTGGAACAATCAATGGACAAGATTAAGTTTTACGGAAGAGGACCATTTGAATGTTATCCAGATAGAAAAGCGGCAGCCCATGTTGATGTCTATGAGCAGATAGTTGGGGACATGCATGTGCCTTACATTGTTCCTGGAGAATGTGCAGCTAGGGCAGATGTTAGATGGGTGACATTCCAAAACAAGGAGGGAATTGGAATTTATGCTTCAATGTACAGCAGCTCTCCACCCATGCAGTTGAATGCAAGTTACTACACCACCACAGAACTTGACAGGGCAACGCACAATGAGCAACTTGTAAAAGAAGACAAGATTGAGGTAACCTTTTCCTGTTAAAAATATCATTGCCACTTGCCAGTAAAAGGTTTTATAGTGCTAAGATGATTATTAGGCCTAGTGATCCAATACTTCATTCATCATTGTCAGTATGTGCTCTACCGTCAAATATGCATGTGAATGTATAACAGATTTCACGCGTACTATAACTGTGTGTCAGCTGGTGCTGGTGTTATTACAGGTGCATCTTGACCACAAACATATGGGTCTGGGTGGCGATGATAGCTGGACACCTTGTGTCCATGATAAGTATCTCGTTCCTGCTGTAGCGTATTCCTTCTCTATCAGATTGTCACCACTAACTGCAGCCACCTCTGGCTATGGCATCTATAAATCCCAGATGCAAAACTGAGTCCATCTTGGCACAGGACATTGTGTATGCCCAATGTATGCCCAATTATACGGCCATGTATACATGGGATCCTATACTCAAGATCTCTGTTTGTGACATGAACAGGAGGGATCCCTTTCTGCGGATGTCATATTTTTCCACGAACCTTTTGTTCTTTCATTTGGCATTTTCTATTGCAAACTGTTGTGTGAATTTTATGGAATGACCTGGATATATTACTTTCCATCTTATGTTGGGGTACTAGTTGATATTATTTATGTATCTGGTGATAGAAAATTTAATATTATTGTGATGCATGTAAGTTTGACTCTCTGGAAGTTGGATTCTCTTTTGTTTCTTGTAATATCTTAGTTGTTTACTAATTTTTTTTTTCGAACTTGTTGCAGATTATTATAAGATTCCTTTAGTCAATTATAAGTACATGTTCAACAAAGTGATTACTTTTTAACATTATCTTATCTCTTCAATTTGTAGCAATTTATTACAAATAGCTTCGAGCTTGTCTAACTGTGACAATTTGTACTTGCCCTGGTTAGGGGGTATTTGGCACAACATAATGTACTTCATATAAAAGGAATAGATTGTTTTGTATTAGAAGAATGGATGAAAATTTAACAGGACATTTTATATGAATTAGTGTTAGGGTCCTTTCAAAAATATTGGCTTAGAAAAGTCAGAAGTCCTATAAAAAAATATAATTCTTGGTATCTTAATTTCTGTTAATAATAGAAAATCACGAACTACTTTTTTTATTAGTCAGGACTAAAAAGTTAGGTTCACAAAAAAGTTAGTTTCTTTGTTTCTGAGTTCCTTTCCTTGAATTCTTGATGATCAGTTTTTTTTTTTTTTTTTTAAATGGTATTTGTGGGATCTTTAGAGCTTATTATGCAGAAGTTCTCAAGTCTTGCTATCATTATTGTATTCTGATTATTAGTGCTAATATAACGATGTTGATGTCGACAATGAAAGTGAGAAGTCAATAAGTAGTTGGTACAGCTGAATAATTTTACTAGTGCTTTTATCTTGCTGACTTCACGACATCTCAGATTATGTCATTTAATTCTTTCTTCATTTTTACTAGGTGAAAATGTCAGTTCTTGTTTAAAGGGTGTTGCTATGTTACAGAAAATTGTATAAAACAGATTTTGATACGATAATGGAAGGTTGCTGAGCTCGCCACGTGTAGCATAAAAAATTATGAGAAAACTGTAATAATCGGTTTGCATCCGGTACGAAAGAAAGTTATTACGAAGTAATTAAATTTGAAACATGGCCATTTTAGAGTGTCCAATTGAGAAGATGGATGTGATGGAAGGCCGAAATATTGAAAAATTATGGCAAACAGAGTTATTTACCTCTCTCCCATTCTTTAATGGTACCCCAACTGTTTACAAGCAGCTGGAACCCATTTCCTTTTCCTAGCAATGGACTGGATCCCCTTTATTTTAGCACAATTTTTGTATTGAATATACATTAATGAACACATTTGGTTACATTCAATAATTGCACCCAATAAATAGAAAACACTTGTATATTGCATAACATTTATATCTTGGCAATCTCTATCTTACATACATGTAAGATACATCCCTCTCACATGAATAGTACATGTGTGGGATCCACACACTATTCATGTGAGAGAAATGTATCATCCTTATATCTTAGTGACGTTTTTTTCAGTACAACTCTGATTGTAAATTAAATGATATATTATTCATGCTAAGAAGAAAGTGAAATTGTTATGAGTTGTGATAATTGTATGTATGCATACCATGTATGTGATTCTATATTATGCTTATTACTATGATTCTCATAATATAAGTCAATTTCGCAAAACGTTTGTAGTTCTAAACCATCTAACAAAATAAAATAAAACAAAATTTAAGAAAACTAAGGTAATCTAAGTCTTTACAATAAAAAAGTAATAATTAAACAACTTAGAGAATAAAGTTTCTACGGCTCCTCTTGGTTGTCTTCATCAACTAAACTTTGAATTTCTTCGAGCCAACCATTACCAACCTCTAAGGGTGCGTTTGAAATTGAAGTTGGGCAGCTGTAAATTAAAAAGTACAGCACTAAAGTGTTTGGTAAATATTAATTGCTATAGTTTGAAAGATATGTTGATTATTTTTCATTTGTATAATGGAAAATCTATTATATGTTTAATAATTTTATCAAAATTATTATTTAAAATTTACATTTACTATATATTACTTATTTTTATTTCATAATTACAGTTTTTTTTTCCACAGCAGCTGTAGCTTAAAAGTTACAGCACCTCAATCATAAATGAACCCTAAGTCTCTTGCGTCCCGCTCTATAGTTTGTTGCTCCTCCTAAATGAGGTATACTAAAGTTTTGTAATAATTTTCTTGTCAACGGTTATAAGTGTTTGATGTGGTATGCAAAGATTTTTTTTACCAAAATTTAGGCAGCATGTATAAGTGTATAGATGTAGATAAAAATATTATTATTTCTTTGAGTAGGCCATGTATAAGCACGGACATAGTCTGCTATAATATGATTTTCCTTGGGAGGCCATTTACATTGATAGACAATATATGTGAAAGTAAACAGTGGACATGGTCTGTTGAGAGTTTGTAATTGTATCTAGGCATGAATAGGATACGAAAATATTGATGCAATAATAATTGCTTGATTAAATAGAAATACATTTTTTTAGTGTAACTATAACGGTCAAGTTTTTTGAAAAGAGTTCGTGCATATGAAATTAAAAAAATTGAACTTGTAAAATAAATAAATAAATAGATAAAATTAAGATATTTTTAATGAACAGATTTAATAATAGAGTTAAATGGAGCTAAAACAACCTTGAACTTGTGCCAAAAACAAGAAAAAAATGAATACTTATTATTTTTTTTAACATGTACAATAAGGACTTCTCTACATTAATCTTTCTTGTTCTCATAGCAGGCACCAGTTGTTGGCAGTAATTAAAGAGAAATTATGTATTGAAGATTTTGGCCAAATTTTAGTAAAAGGTGCTTGTAAGACAAAGTGCAAATCAAAACATAAAAATGGCTCAGGGGATTGTGACGCTGGTGATAGCTATACATGCTAATATGATTGTAAAGGCAATCTACCTAGAAAATTATGCAAGCTTGCTACACTATTAAACTACGTAAAAAAAGATTGTGAAAATGAATTCCTTGGATATTCTAAAGATGCCGACCATGGATATTGCTATTGCCGCAACATTTATCCTAATCAATCTTCTCATTGCCTCTATTTTTGTCTTATTTTTAAGCAAAATGGTCAATTAATTTGATCCATCAAATTTTCTTCAATTATATAATATGTTATCATAAACAAAGTGAAGAATACCTAAAGGACAATGAAAGGATGATGGTAGTAGAGTAAACACTATCACATATAGAGTTCAACCAAAATATAAAAAAATATAACCAGCAAACAACATATAAAGTTCAACCATAATATAACAAAATACAATGAACACGGTAAAGGAAAACACAGCAGAAGTTTAAATGTTTGTTGTAGCATTTAAGTAGATGCAAAAGGGGCTATAGTCTTGTTGAGATGTTGATATATATTGCTGAGATGAAACAAGCATAGTGATCAAACAATTTCATCTAGCAGCATCGATATGGCAATCTTCCTCGTCAGCAAGGGCCCATCCTGTGCAATGAAATTGAAAGGGGCACGAGTTGTGAGGTACTTAATGAACTTCAGCACAAGAACCCTACAGTTTCTTGAATTGGATTCTTATTGTGGCAGGCCTCCCATGACTCTGACGACTTCATAGGGCGTTGTTGAAATAATAAGCTCAGAATGATAATGGTGGAAGTTTGCTAAGTTAGCATGCATAGAATAAGCACTCGCATGCATGCCATCTAAGAAGCAACTTGTTCAGTTGAAAAGGCATCAATGAGTCGGTCATATCACTATTAGAAAAATGGGTTTTACTTACACTAATTTAGTGTCAGTAATTACTTTTCCTGAGACTTGTTAATTGTGTCAATAATGCTCCAACCAGAACACACTGACACTAATTTTTAGTGTCAGTGATTTTTGTGTCAATAATTCATGTCATTATGGTATCACTAAAATAATAACACGATAGCATTAGTATTTAATTATACTATTTATATGTCAGTAATTTATGAGACTACAGTATCAAGAACACACCGACTCAATAACATCAAAAATTATTAATGTCATTTTAAACATTTAGTGTCAGTATTCAATGATGTTATGATTCTTTTGGTTAATAGTATACTTTTATTTTAATTATATTTTCCTGTTTTGTTTTACAACCAAAGGAAAACTCAAAATATATTAAATATACAAAATCTCGCAACACAATTGCATAAGAAATATCTCAAATACATAACTTAAATTCATATAATTCAACTACATCATTGTTTGGAAAAGAAAAATATAAGTACTAAATTAAGTCTTGGACAAGCTCTGAACAACGAAGTACTAAGTTAAGATTCAACAAATATTAACCAACAAAAAGAAGCACATAATGTCACCGAACATCCACAAGCGGCTTCATTTTTCTTTTCCCACCTACAAGTACATAAAATCAATTAGTATACCGCAAAAAATAATTCTTGGATTTTTGGGAGAAAAACTAATCAGGTCAATTTCAGTGTTTATGGATGCTGAAATAAATGAGGCATGAAATCAGGTCATGTTGAAACACTATATAGGGAAAACATATATCAAGCAGGGAAAAGAAGAATTAAAAGATTTAAGTTTGAAATACCTTCCCAACCTCTACAAAACCTCTCTGCGCATCTTCAAAATTAACCTGCAAAATTGACAATAAGTAAATAGATTAACAAGTAGAAAGCATATCGGCCCATGTTTTAGAATTGCGAATGCATAAGCTCCAAACTCTTTAAAAAAAATCAACATGGAGGAGGCCTGCTTACATTAGACGATGATGCCCAAAAAAAATAGAAAAAGAGAAGCAAATGGAAAGATCACCCGTACTATCATATACTAATTGATCATGCATCAAGATATGTTGGGATCTACAAATAAATTGAAAAGATCTTTGCAAATAACGGTGCAACTAGAAAGCTTAGTATTTACATTTTTGAAAATTCTTTTTATTGCTAACAACAGAAAGGGATTCATTTTTCTGCTTATTTCATAAAAATACTAATATAGGCTACCCCACTATACTCAAAAGTAATCTTACACAAATGCTCTTTAGACAAGATTGATATTTGCTACCCTTCACCCCAATTACAAAACCATAAAAACTCACCACCAAGACAAATTTTAAAGTGTCTCTATAGTTGGCTATTAAAAACTGCTAAATTTGTTTGCAGCCATGCCCAAAAATTTCAAGAACATTGAACACAATGCATTATAGGTACAAACAAGATAAAATGAAACTAATTTCTCAAAATTAATAAATTATTACTGAATCAAAAGGTTGACAAATGATGTTCCAGGATTCACTCCACATGTCATCCAAGGTGATACAAAAGGTTAATCATTTTTAATTTTTTCTCAAATATCCAGTAGTACCTTAAGGTAATAGGACAAGATCGCAGAAGTTGTCATGAAGAGTGTAAAGCACTGAATAACAAAAATTGTACTAATAAATAAAACTCAATTTATTTTCTCCCTCAATCAATTGCTTTGACCTTACTATGAATTCAACTATGAATTTGAGGAAAAAATACAGACCTCAGTTTGCCAACTTCTTGTTCATGAGATTTAGCCGCTGTAAATGCAAACCTCCATTTCCCGTCAAGCATTGTTAGCCTCTATTACAAATTGAAGGTAAGAAGATGAACAAAATAAGTGTAATGTGTAGGAAAAAAAATGAAGTCTATGGGTACAACAACACTTCAAGATTTTTCAAGTTCTAGTTCATTTAAATAGACATTCCTTGACCTTCAGCAGCAAAGAAAGTACATTATAGCAGCAATTTCAATTGATTTCAATCTTTGGAATTTTTTAATTTAAAAAAAATAAAGTCCTTCAAACTAGTGAAAGGCAAATAAAAGTGTGTTTACAGAAGAAAAATCATGGAATGAATTAATGACCATGCCAGTGAGGAAACACAGAAATTTTTGAATAAGAGTGAAACTAACCGTGCAAATGAATAAAGAAAATGTAAGTCTCCAAGTGCTACAACAAGCAAAACTACCTAAAAACAAGCATTTTCTTCTTGAATTAAAGACAAATCATGAGCTTTGTGCAATCTCAAAACATTCAGACAAGCATGAACTTAGTTAATTCATATCATAGTCATTGTCTCTATTAAAAATCTTCCAATTGAAAAAAATAAATAAATAAACATGTTGGTTTCAATAACATAATTTGCCTCTCTTTAAATGAAACAGAGCAATAAATAACATGTAATAATTACTAAATACACAGCCATTCAATCTATATAATATAGAAATATAGGAAAAAAAGAAAAAAATTCAAATTACAATTAAATAAACAAAAAATAGATATGGAAAAGAAATCCCACCAAGACTGCATTACTGGTAGAATTTCTCAACATCTGCAACAACCCAGAAAATTAAAATTAACAAAAAACCCTAATAATCATAAGCTAAAATAAAACAAATCCGTTAATTAATTTGACAAAGAAAATAAAATATTAAGCCATTACCAACAGTTAAAGCCTTAATCAAGGCAACCTGTTTGCCCTTAAAGTCATTGAAAATCTCCTTCACAGGTCTACGTATAAGGTGCGGTATCCCTTCCATAGCAAGAAATTTAACTAATTTCTCAATAATTTTATTCAAATTCAAGCAAATGGGTTTCAAATATTGAACAAAAAAAAGTGAAATTTGACCATAAAAAGAAAAAAATTTGATGAAAGAAGCCTCAATTACTGTTTTGATCCATTTTTCAATTTGGGAAAAAAAGGAAAAAGGAAAGAAAAGCCTCACTTAAGGTTTTAGCTTTATATTATCTATTTGAGTTAAATGAACGAGTTTGTGAATGGACCAAAAAAGAAAAAAGGAAGAGATCGAGAAGAGAAAAAGGAAAGAGAAAGAGAAAGAGAAAGGCAAGAGACAATTTTGGGTTTGAGTTTGGGTTAGAGATTTGTGTGTATAAAAGACAGCGAGATGGGGACAATTGCTAAGTTTGGGATATGTTTGATTTTCGTTTTAAATGTTTTAAATTCTTAATTTAGTACCTGCAGTGTCGAACCACTTGAACGAAAGTGATAGCGGCAACGGCGTGGGGGTGGGCGCGGCCGTGGATGTGGGTGTTTGGGCATGGTCATTCTCCATCTTTCACGATATAGAAGAAGTCAAAAAAGGCAAGGAAATTACGCAGCGGCTGCGGTATGGGCTCTATTGCACAATGGAGAAGGGGAATTAGGGTTTGGTTTTTTATATGTTAAGGTTTTATATAACATTGTAATTCCAACTCAATTTTATGGCGTCCAGCGGTTTGCGATCTAAACGTAAAAGTTTTGAGTTTTAGAAGTCCCTTGTTCGAGTTAAAATCAAATCAAATTTTAATGATTTTTTTAAATTTCTGATACTGAAGTATCAGTGATCTCTGATATTTAATTTATTGATACATTAATATTAATAATTTATGACATCTATTTATTAAAAGTAAAAAATAATACATAATTAAATAATTACCGATATTTTTTTTAAAATATCAATAAAAGTTATTTTTGTGGCAGTGTATATGGTAATTCTTTTGCCGACAAAACTGATTTGACATGCTGGCCAGTGTGATCCAGCTAAGTTGATTGGTAAATAAACCTGACAATGGATAATTGAAGCACAAGTTTATGTATATTTTTTGTTAAGAGCAGACACAAGAATTAATAATAAGCATGTTGTAACCTGATAATTTAAGATCACTGAATATTGGGATTGGTTTTTCTTGCTTGATCAACAGTGGAATCAACATCAAATTGCACCTGGTGGGGTTTCATGTGATCTTGTTGCATCTCAATCCACAAGTTGTAAACAGTTACCTTGAAATTGAAGGGAACGTTAAAATATAGATGATCAGGAATAGTAAATAGTTACTTTGAGGCCGTAGTTAAATTGAAATAGTTAAACCAATATTGACCATTGCACGATATATATAGAAAAATAATAGATCTATTAAAACCAAGAATATGCAAGATTGAAGTATGTACCCAAAATTCTACATCAATGCAAGCTAATCTTCTTGCCTCCAAATTATCTAAGTTGTAAAGTCTACATTGATCAGCTTAATGTAGATTCTAATGTTCTGAAACATATGAAAAAAAGATACAATGAACTAATGGAACAACGAGTACTTTGAAAAATTAAGTGGACAGTAAAGGTTAACTATATTTTGAGTAACACATGTATAGATGCAAAAATAAAAATAAAAAATGAAACTTAAATCATTGTTCAGCCAAGCACCTTTCTCCACTGATACAAACCATTTGAAATTAATTGGAATAAGATATTCCTAAAAACTGAGTACTTGCACTACTAGAAAAATAGGCTTTACTGACATCAATTTAGTGTCAGTGATTACTTTTGCTGACACTTGTTAATTGTGTCAGTAATGCTCAAGACAGAACACACTGACACTAATTTTTGGTGTCAGTGATTTTTGCGTCACCATCTTGTGTCACTATAGTATCACCACAATAGTAATACTATGGTGTTAGTATCAGTTGATACTATTTCTATGTCAGTATTTTGTGTCACTAGAGAGTCACAAGGATAGTGACTCAAACGTGTTAGCATTTAATGATACTATTTACATGTCACTGATTTATGTGACTACAGTATCAGGAATCCACTAACTCAGTAACATCAAAAATTCTTATCGTCATTTAAATAATTAGTGTCAGTATTAACGGTGCTATACCGATTGTGTTTTATTTTTTTAATCACATATTCCTGTTTATTTTACAATTAAAATAAACCCAAAATATATTAAACATACCAAATCTTGTAATGCAATTCACATAATACACATTTCAAATACATCAATTAAATTAAAATAGTTCAAATACATCATTGTTTGGGGGTAAAAAATAAGTTCAAGTACTAAATTAAGCTTTGAACAAGTAGTATACACAATAAAGTACTAAATTAAGTTCGGAAAATTTAGCCAAGAAGAAAAAATAGATAACAATGTCACTGATTTTGGAGTCACTCATTTTGGAGTCCGCATATGCCTTCATTTTTTTTCCACCTACAAGTATATAAAATCAATTAGCACACCACAAAAAATAAGTCTTGTATATTTTTAAGGAAAAATAATCATAAATTACTTGTATGTTACCTCGCGATTGTAGGCTGTAATTAACTTGGCAACGTATGTAGCCCACTGATCACGAAGTCGCGAGAGGTCCTTGACAGTGTATTCCTCAACTCCCTTGAACTTTAATTTTAAAACAACAAGTTATTCACCGAAAATCCTTGACTAAACTACTTAATTATCATTCATTTAAATATATTTGTGTGTTAACAATTAAAGCCAACAAATAAACTCCAACAATGTTATTGTTTTATCCAAAATTATATAGGTAAATACTGAACATCCTGATCATGGTAATTCAAAAAAAAAAAACAACTTGTGAACCCCAACAACAACAATATTTGATAGCCTAAGCAACTTGTGAACCCCAACAGTACGCGATTTAATACAAATATGGATGTAGATACAAAACCTTAATTAGGTTGACAACTTATCCTCATCAAAGTAAAGTACAAGCAACGACACCATAGCACATCCCCACTAACAACTACTTTGCAACCCAAACAATTGTTTTGTGTTGGGATATGTAGTACATTGTGTATATCCCAAATCCTAATTCATGTCTATATGGATATTCATATAATCTATTCAACAGTATGCAACACAGTCACCATTATAAGTGCCCTCACAGTTTATAAAATGCATACAATACGCAATAAAAAGATAACTATAAAGAAGCACATAATAGGTGTTTGAGCTGATTCATTTCACGATAAATTAAAACAATATGATGTAGTATTGTAAAAATCGTTTTCAATACTTACATTATTTTTCAGAACGTTCACATTTGTGATGATATCTTGCATGTATTTCATTACATAGTAACCACATTCAAAGCTGCTCGGCTGCCTTGGACACTTCAAGATCAAAATTACATTAATTTTTTACTGTACGTTAACAATAATTAGTTAACTGATCAAAGATACAAATAACAAACTTAACTGATTGACAATCTGCATTAGCTCTTCATCAGGACTACCTTCCAAAGGATCAAGATAATAGGTTGTACGTCTCACCATATCAATTGCCAATAACACCCAGTGGGCAGTAAACAAAGTAAAAATTGTTCTCACACATGAATTACAAGTAAAAGTTTTTAACTTCGTGATTAATCTACAAATTAAAGAATATAACTAGCAAATGAAAAAGGTTATACCCAGGGTTATATGGGAATACGATGACTTGTCCCAATTCTGCCAAGCCTAACAGTTTTGAAATGTATTGAGTCCTGTCCTTGAAGCTGACCCTTGGATATAGCTTCTCAAAAAGCCCAAACTGAACTGGTTTAGTACTTCCACTGCTCTCCATCTCCTCATACAGGTGTCTAAGAGGAAACAAATATATATAACGAAGTAAGTTTGAATATAGGAAACAAAATAATAGGGCCAAGTTTACTAAAACATAAGTTATGATTCACCATACTTGATCCATATGTTAATGATGCAGTTTGAGACCTCTTTAAACTTAATGATTTCAGCACAAATCATTTTGTTCAAGTGTGTTTCCCAAATTTCACCAAAGGTTGCTATGTCATGCCGAATCCTGATCAACCGAGGTAAAGAATTCTCGATGAACATGGTAAACATGTTCATATATTCACTCATGTCATTCTTTCTTGATCGTGCTGCTGCCCGTGTATTCTCACACGTACATTGAGGTCTTTTGCTGCTGGTCTGATGACTTGGGGTTCTTTTTTTGCTACTTCTGCTGGTCTGATGACTCTGGGTTCTGTTTTGGCTACTTCTGCTGGTCTGATGACCAGTGGTTCTTTTTTGGGTACTTCTGTTGGTCTGATGACTAGTGGTTCTTTGTTGGGTACTTTGTTATGACAAGAGAATTGCCTATCTAGTACTTTAGGAGTTAGTCTAGGAGATCTTTTCGGTGTGGGCTTTGAAGTAATTTCACACTTTACTTTTTCAGGGGTTTGTTGAGGAGTTGCTTGGGAAATTGTGGTGGGACTGTCCTTGATTTTACTCTTCACAGATTTTGGAGTCGACTTACCCGATGGGAAATCAGCCTATGCAATAATCAAAATACATACCATTAGTAGTAATACATGCATATACAAATGGAAATAAAATAATGACATGTAACAGACCACATACCTTTCTTTTTCCAAGAGTTTCAGGGGATTGTTGATCATTGTCAATCTGAACACCAGTGGAAGTTTTGGGCTTAGGAAAGTTAGAACTTCTAACTTCAGTATTGTTGTACGCATTTAACCTTGCATTCATGCGTTCTAATTGAGCAAACATGAATTGGAAACTCTCTTGATATATCTTTCTTTCTCTTGCTAATTCAGTGGCATCAGGGACATGAAAGTACATAGATGGGGTGACGAATTGCCCTACTCCTTGCACCCTGCTTCCATTTGGCTGCTTCTGAAGAGCTTCACCTAGAATGTCATGTGACCCTTGTGATTGGAATGTTCCTTGTTCAACCAGACTCTTCAGTTCATTCTACAAAAAAAAAATATTGTAAATCCGCAATTATGAGTACAAGACATCAGCTAAACTAAACTAATATCCTTCTTGAATCTTTAACAAAGAGCAAATCCATATACAGTTCAAATTGAAACTACAGAAAACATTACAAGACAACACCTCACACAAGTTTTAACCTTTTTATATGCCAAGAAATAAGTTCTGATAAAATCTTACTGAGTTTCTATCAATTGTAAATGTTGCCATACAATTATTACAAAAAGCAGTATATATGTACGTAAATATCTACCCCTCCCCCCACACACACATATTATAAAGAAAATTCATAAGAATTAAGTATACAAGTGACTTACTATTTTCTCAGCAATTGGCGTCACATCAGAAGCATATTTGCCATCTCGGTCTGCTCATGCCATTAACCAAGCTTCACTGCGATCAATCTCTTGCTCAGAAACTCCACTCTCATTTTTCTGTTACAAGGTGACATAAAACATAAATAATTGATTCTATTATATTATACATATTAGATTACTTATATTACTGTAATTACTCCATATTACCACACTTACTTTTCTATGCAACATGCCACCATATCCCGTGTTACCTAAGCGATGGTTGTAGACATTCTTTGCTCTTTTGTCTTTTGTCTTCTTACTTTTTTCCTGCACAAACAGTTTATATGAAGAACAAAAAGTTACCATTGATTATTAGTAACTACCAACAATTAAATCAGGTAATATTAACAAACAACACACTGAAATTGTTCAGACAAAACTTTATCAACAAAAAGTTTCCAATCTTCTTTTTTAATGCTTGGATATTCAATAGAAGGAAACCTTAGTGACTTTCGATCGTCCTTGTTAGGTAGAACGAATTTAGTTGCCAGTTCACATCGAAAGTTTCTTGATGCAACCCCCATCCACTTTAATACTTGGCTTTTGCATTTCAAGCTCAATTTGAATTTTTTCTGTAAACCAATAACATGGATTAGAAACAACTTTAAACAAATCTGGAAGTTATATAAAATCTTTAAACATACTATGAAATAAGAAAACAAAACCTGAAAATGAACCCACAAAGTTTCCTTCATCTCTAATGGCACACGCCTCCAATCATCAAGTAAAATTGAAATTGTTTCATGTACAATGACTCCAATGTAACTCATAAGATCATTTCTTCCCTTTCCAACTGGAACACCATAAGAATTGTACTCAATTGTAGCTTCATGACTAACTTCTTGTTTTTGCAAACCTTTTTTTTTTGTTTTCTTCGCCTTCGTCTTCCGTCGAGCTCCGGAAGAGTGAACTCAACATCGTCAGCCATCTCCTATAATCCTAAAAATGATTAAATAAATAAGTATATGTTAGACCCATGAAAACTTATGTTAGGCGCAAAATATAAAGGGGCAGGGGCTATTTAGTAATTTTAGGGGCAGAGGCAATTTAATAACTTTGTTATTAATTAGGGTTTAGCTATAAATAAGAGATTATGGAGTCATTTAGGGTCTATGTTGAGTTTTGTCTGGTATTGGGAACCATTAGGAGTTTTGGGAGAGATTGACCTACCTCTCGAATTGTAGGTCAGGATTGATTGTTTGTTTTCTTTTGATTTAATCAATAAAAGTCAGCCCTAATTTAGCCCTAAGTCCTATCAAAGTGGTATCAGAGCAAGAATCCTGAGACAATTGCAGCAAAGAAAGTGGACGTGCTTGAAGAAAAATTGGAAGCGGAGATTGGATTGGTCAAGGCCACCATTGACGAGCGATTTAATAGCGTTTAACAAAAATTTTCATCCCTTGAAGTCATGTTGCTGAAATTAATAGAACTTCACCTCAACCCACCACTGGCAATATCAACAGGCCAAGGCAGTGTGGCGGGAGAAGGATCTGGCGACACGAAACCCGTGCTCGGTGACGGCACAAAGGGTGGAGGGCTGAAAACCACCAGTCTTACTCAGCTAGGGGCAAGAGTTCACGGCGGATTTGGTGGCGAGGAGGTCAGCCTAGGGGACTTACGGCCTAGGGGAGCCTTTCCTGGCGTTGGGCGTGGCGAAGGAGGCTGGGTTGCGACTGAGGGCTGTGGATCTGAGGGTTACGCGGTTGAAGGAGGCAGTTTAGGGTTGGGAATCAGTGTTTCAGCATCAGAATGGGGCACGCGGGATTCAGGGGTGGCCGGGCTTGGCGACTCGGCAGCGTTTAGGGGTGACTCACGGCCTAAGCAGGCCAAATTTTGGGCTGGGCAGGGCCGTTTTGGGCCAAGGCAGGCCGGGCAGGGCTGTTGTGGGCCGGGGCAGGCTGGATTTAGGCCTGTGCAGGGCAGTTTTGGGTCTGGACAGGTCGGATTTAGGGGCAGATGGCTAGGAGGATGGGTTACCGGTGAGAAAGAGAGCCGTTATGACCAGAATGCAGTTGGGCGAGGGATTTCAGCTCAATATGGGGCTGGGCAAGGAGAATTGTGGGCTGGGTCTTTGGGATTTGCGGAAAATTGAGTAGATTCGGGAGGTTGGAGATCTTCAATGGCGCGAAATTGGGTGGGGCTGACTCAATTTGGAGCCGATTTTAGGGTAAGGAAACTAAAAATGCTCATTTTCGAAAGCGAGGATGCCTATGGATGGGTGTATAGGGTAGAGCGCTATTTCGCCATCAATGGACTCTCGGAAGGGGAAAAACTGATGGCGGCTGCATTATGTTTGGAGGGAAAGACCCTTATGTGGTTTCAGTGGCGGGAACAACAACCATTGAGGCCGTGGGGTGAATTTAAGGACCGGCTGTTGGAGAGGTTTCGGGCCACTCAAGAGGGAGATTTGCACGAACAATTTTTTGTCCTGATCCAAGAGAAAATAGTCATGGAGTATAGAAAAAAGGTTGAGCTGTTGTCGGGACGTCTAGGGGACATCTCAGAGGCAGTGTTGGAAGGGAATTTTATGAAGGGACCAAAGCCAGAAATCCGAGCTGCGCTACGCTTGCTAAGGCCAAGAGGGTTAAGGGAGTCAATGGAGTTGGCACAGAGGATTGCGGATAAGAGCACAGCAGCAGTTTCTTGGATTCCACCTTGAGGACAAGGTGTCTTTTTGGGAGGGGAGCAATGTTAGACTCATGAAAACTTATGTTAGGCGCAAAATATAAAGGGGCAGGGGTTGTTTAGTAATTTTAGGGGCAGGGGCAATTTAATAACTTTGTTATTAATTAGGGTTTAGCTATAAATAAGAGATTATGGAGTCATTTAGGGTCTATGTTGAGTTTTGTCTGGTATTGGGAACCATTAGGAGTTTTGGGAGAGATTGACCTACCTCTCGAATTGTAGGTCAGGATTGATTGTTTGTTTTCTTTTGATTTAATCAATAAAAGTCAGCCCTAATTTAGCCCTAAGTCCTATCAGTATATCATTTAGATTAATAAGTTAATACAAGAGCAATAGCATATAATGAAATAAATAAATCACTTACTGGAAAACTGTGAAAATTGGTGCTGGAAACTAACTACAATAATGCATTCACTGATTTTCTAAATCAATATCTATTGGAATAGCATCACAATCTTTTTTGTCATAAATTCCTTCATCATCTTTCTCATCCAACTCACATACTGGAAGTTTGTTAGATAATGGAGAAAATACATCCACGTCTTTACATCTTTCCCCATTTAACTTATAAGCTTTATTGGTCACTGAACAAACTATTGATTTATTATTATCTAGCTGGTCCTTTACATAAAATACTTGCTTTGTATGACAAGCAAGAATAAAGCAATCAGATTTATAGCCAATCCGATTTAAATCAACTATAGTGAAACCTAAATTGTCAGTGCAAACCCCTCTATCATCTACCCAATCACACTTGAAAAGTGTTTTTTTAACCATTAGATAATCAAGCTGCCAAATCTCATCAATGACTCCATAAAACGTCATGTCTCCAAAATGAGGACTTTTATCTTTTGAGCTTGAAATCTGTAGAGTGTTAGCAACAACCCTAACACCACTATTTTGGGTCACACGATTACAGTCTCGGTCCCTCGTTGTAAAATTAAAGCCATTTATCTCGTAGCCAGAGAAGATCACCACGCTTGAGCATGGTTTGTTTGCCAACCAGCACACTATTTTGTCAATCGGCACATTATTTGCTTTATCATGTGCCACCTATAAATTAAATTAACAAGTACAGTAATTAGTAACATGTAGAAAAATCTTGTTAAGTTTATATCCTATATTGTATTTAGTTAAGTAATTCTAACCTTTGCTTGTAACCAACCAGAAAATGTACGTATGTGTTCATTTTGCAACCACAGATTTGTTTTTGCCTTATAGGGGTTTCTTGATGCCAAATAATGCATATGCTCCCTACAGTGAGACCATATTAAGATTTAAAAACTAGTATATTAATTTAATAATACAATAGTAATATTTTTTTGGAAAAATTAACAACTTACTCGATATATATTTGGATTTTAGGGGTGTTCATTAGAACACACCGGTGTGCTTGTGCCAACAAAGGATCATCAACCACATTTATGTTTGCACCTCCCAAAGGCTTTTCGATAGATAAATCAGTTGGACAACCAGTAGGCAGCCCAATAACATCACAATTTGAGAGGTACTCAGCACAAAATGCAAGTGCTTCTTCTACAATATAACTTTCTACAATACAACCCTCAGGGCGGTAGCGATTACGAATATAATCCTTGAGAGTTTTCATTTGTCTCTTAAAAGGATACATCCATCGAAGATAAACAGGCCCACATAACCTAACTTGTTCAACTAAGTGGACTGTTAAATGGATCATTATGTTAAAAAAGCTAGGTGGGAAGTACTACTGCAGTAAGCATAAAGTGATTACAAGTTCCTCTTGCAATTGGTCAAGAGTATTAGGATCTACCACTTTACAGCACAATGTATTAAAAAAGAAGCACATCCTAATTATGGCCCTTCTCACATTTATAGGCAAACAGTTTTGAATGGCTATTGGTAGAAATTGTTGCATCAAAGTATGATAGTCATGGGACTTAAGGCCTTGAAGCCAACAATCATCTATTGAAACAAGGTTTTGGATATTGGAAGAATACCCATCAGGGACTTTCACACTCAGCAAGGTTTCACAAAACTGTTTTTTTTCTTTTTTACTCAAAGTATAGGGAGTTGGAGGTAGGACTTTGTTTTTTTTGTTTGTTTCATTAGAAACTAGTTTTCCCCTGATCTTCAAAGACTCAAGATCTTTTCTAGCATTAATCCCATCTTTTGTTTTGCCTGGTTGATGAAGTAATGTGCCATATATGTTCTCGCATACATTTTTTTCAATGTGCATCACATCTAATTGACGGCGAACTAATAAATGCTTCCAATAATCTAACTAAAAAAAGATTGACTTTTTTTTGTACAATTTTTCAGTTATGTTCTCATCACCATCACCGCCACCGCCGCCATCATGTTTCTGCTTTTTGGCGTTCTTTTTCCCGAACTTAATATCAATATCTTCCACCATATTAAAGATTTCCTCACCAGACAAAGTTTTAGGAGGCTCATTCCACTCTTGCTTCCCATTAAAAACCTTTTCAGTTTCCGAAATAGGTGACCGAGTGGTAGAAAGCGGCGATGACCCATATATGACATTTTCCTACTATGTGGCAGCCAACATGCACAAGTGTCTATCCCACAAATTGGGCAAGCATAATAGCCCTTAACAGTACAACCAGAGAGGTTTCCGTATGCTGGAAAGTCACTGATTGTCCACATCAAGACAGCCTGTAAATTAAAGGTTTCTTTTCTATAAGAATCATAAACATCAATAACTACATCCCATAAAGTTTTTAAGTCCTCAATCAAAGGTGCTAGGTATACATCTAGATCATTTCCAAGTTGTTTAGGGCCAGATATCAAAAGTGACAACATCAAAAACTTTCTCTTCATACACAACCATGGAGGAAGATTATATGTTATTAATATAACAGGCCAACAACTATAAGTAGTGCTAAGTGTACTATGTGGGTTAACCCCATTAGTTGAGAGAGCTAAACGGAGATTTCTAGGTTCTTGTGCAAATTTTGGCCACTTATTATCAATTAGTTGCTAGGCTGGTGAGTCTGCTGGGCGGCGAAATTTGCCATCTCTAATTCTTTTATTAGCATGCCATGTTAAATTTTGAGATGTTTGTGGTGATTGAAACAATCTTTTCAACCTAGGAATAGGTGGAAAATACCATAATACCTTTTTAGGAACCCCTTTCCTAAATTTTGTTGGGCTATCTTTTTTTATTTGATACCTAGATGCTCCACAATTTGGGCATTAAGCAAGATCAGCAAATTCATTCCTATACATAATGCAGTCATTTGGACATTCATGTATTTTTTCATACTCTAAGCCTAGCACTTTCATTGTTTTCTTAACCTTGTACATTGACATAGGTAGAGTATTATTATTTGGCAAAATATCAGCAAGGACTTCTAACAAAGCAGAAAACCCTTTATCGGACCACCCATAGTTCCCTTTCACATTGTAAAGTCTCATTAAACTAGATAACTTTGAATGTTTTGCACCCGGGTACAAAAGCTTTTCAGCATCTTCAAGCATATCCTTAAAAGAACTATGATCTCTATCACAATGCTCGTAAGCATCTTCGACCAGGTCAATTATATTACTGTAATCATGACATCTAAATCTTTGACTATATGAATGGTCTTCATAGTTTGTAAATGTAGATTTAGAGTCAATCTCACCATGCCAAGTCCAAACAATATATCTTGGGAGAAAACTTTTTTCAAATAAATGATCCTTCACCTGTTGAGGAGTATGAAACTTCATATTACAACAAAAGGTGCAAGGACATCTAATTGACATTCGATTTTCAGCATTCAAAATGGCAAAATCTAAGAAATCAGCAACTCCAGAACGATACTCTACAAACAATCTATCACAAGTTATCCAACTTCTGTCCA
>NW_006262022.1:14398865-14406334 GCF_000493195.1 Citrus x clementina
AATGAGATTACCTGAATACCAACCGATGTGCACTTCACCCTTGTCGATGGCTTTTACTTGTTTGCCTAGTATAGGCACTGGATAGTTAAGTTGGAAAAAACCCCTTCGATAACAAGCGATTAGGGTTTTGGTTTGTGTTTCAATTTGGGGAAAATGAAAAAACGAAACAGAGTTTTAGCTTTTCATTATCTATCTAAATTAATTGAATTTAATTTGTAAATGAATAGTGCAAAACAGAAGAGATCGAGAAGAGAAAAACGAAAGAGAAAGTGAACAATGAAACCAAGATAGAGACAGTCGATATAGTCTAGATGGGGAAAAGTCAAGTGTGTTTTATGTTGTTGTTATTTATATTTTCATTTTTTAATAATTTAAATATTATTATGACTTTGACTCATCGAGATTTGATGGTCTGTGCTCCAAACATTAAAGCTTTAAATCTTAGAGTTCTCAGGTTCGAGTTGGAGCTAAAACAAAATTTTTATCAATTTTTTTATCATTGATACTTTAGTGTTAGTGATTTTTTATGTTTAGTTTATTGACACCCTAGTATCATTAATCTCTTATTCCTATTTGTCAAAAGCGGAAAATGGTGCATATGTACATAAGTACTGACACTTTTTGCAAAGTGTCAGTAACGAAGTGTCAATAAAGCCCATTTTTCTAGTAGTGTTGAACATCTTCAAATCATAGGTCCATCAAGAGCCTAGACTGAGCAAGTTGTTGTAGATGAAATTCTTTAATATCCTCAATTTTAACTAAGTTGGGTGGACGAATTGCCATATATGGTCCAATTTGATTAATACTTGACATTGATTGATGTTTGAATTTCATATGCTCTTTTGTTTTGAGGCTTTTCTTACATCTCTTTTTTAAGCCTCTATTTCGCTTAATGGTAAAGTACAAGTATGATAAAAGTGGTGGCATTTCATTGCTCTCATCATGTACATGTTCAATTTCTTAATAGGAGATTGTTATTTAGTACATATGGATATTCATTCATAGATTGTGAAATGTTTAAAAAGATACATAGATTGATAGCTAATCCAAAAGTAATGAGAGGATATTCAATTGTTATCACCAACAGATGCTGATGTGCATGATCAAGGCATTTAGGCAGAAGAACACAAGGCATTAGTGTAAATATATCATAAAATAGAGTTCAATATAACTGGAGAGGTTGTAAAGGATAATTATTTGTACTCTTAGGATGGTAAGATTCTTTTTTTAGTTTATAAGCAAGTATACTTTAACTTGGTAACACAATTAATTGATATCTCTATCTTACAAGGAACACATCCTATTGTTAGTTCTACCTTATTTACAAGGTATAAATAAATGTCATGACAAATTATTATTATTGTGATTGCCATACCCATACTTGACTATAAAAAAAGTCATTAGTAATAAAATCCACTGGGTCTATAATAATTTTGCTACTACCCCTCAGTTGTCCTATAATGATTCTGTAATGGCATTCAATCTCCTAAAAACTGTCAGTCCTAATATGTTGGAGTCTAATAAGAATGTCAGTACTCAATTGATATATAACATTATCGAATAAACTTTGGATTATATTAGTTCTCCTTATCCCAAAAGTGTTGTCTGGTTCAGTCATAGCACAAAAGATGTCTTCATTGACTAAGTTATCATTTTTGTACAGATTACAGACATTTCAGAGATATGTTAATACACATCCAATACTTTTAGCTCTTAACAAAAGGCAACACAGTACCCAAAAAATAAAAAAAAAATTGTACAGAATTTAAATCCAGACATAAAAAACATATCACATTGACATTTGTTTTATATTTATGAGTCTAGAAGCCTTATATTTTAAACTAGACTTGATTTAGACTATCTGGTTACTTGTTTCTGTAATCAACAATCCATAATTAATTATGCACTCTAAACTAGTATTAGAAGTTTTGAAGGTTACAAAACCCACTTAATTTATGCGGCGACATACCCATTCCACATATCTATTTGAAGTGTATAGTTGACTTCATATGAATTGATACTGGTGGCAAACAAAAAAAAATGTAGTTAAAAAAATATAAATATAGTTGGGAAATGATTCACAGTTTGGTTGAAGTCTATTGTTGTTTTGCAATTGGCATATTCTTTTTGGCATTATTTTCAAGCCATCCACAAATTTTATATGTTGGACGGGTCCCAAACAGGTTGTGACACTCTTATATTAGTCTTTATCTTTATTAGTTTGTGATAGTTTGTGATAGTTTGTGAAGGTTGAAGGGTAAATGTAACTTGGGCGCAGCGAAAGTAAGAGATGGAGTATAATTGCAGTGTTGTATCAGTTAGCTGTGTTCTTGAATGCCAACAGAAAATGCGTGGATATATTTTGTTCGATTGATGTTTTACAAAGTTTCTCATGCCTTTGAAATCGATTCAATAGATCCAAACTCTGAAGAATGAACAAGTATGGACCAAGGATAAATATGATTAGCGCAACAATGAAAGATATAGATGTGTTATAAACATAAGAGGTGCATTTTGTATATTGAGTGAGGCAATTAAATTTTGTACATGATGGAAAAATAATTCATAACTATGATTGTAAGAAACTGTACTTAAATATCATAATATGATATAGCTTTTTATGTGTTTGTCCTAGTTTCAACCTATAACTGTGAGTTAATGTAAAAACAAAAAAAATATGTAGAAAAAATAAATGCGCCCTCTTAGGATGCAAGAATCATTGTTTATTGAAAGATATATGGCCGTATCTATCATTAATTTGGCTGTCCATGTTTGCATGTTTTGCACAAGTGACATGTGTGTTCTCTCTGACATCGAGTTCCCCCAGGGATAGCTCTTGAAAAGATTGTCGGCCTGCAATACATCGCTGCATCTGGTACAGCCAATTTTTATTATTTTTTTAATTAATTTTATAACCGGCCACCGGTTATCTCTTATTGTAATAGATTAGTGTGAAAAAATCAAAGGTAAATATCATACAGCTACTGTTATTTTAAGTATATAACAAGGTTATCAATTTAAATTATAAAACTACCAAATACTCCCTCAACTTTACATGAAAATATAGGGAAATTTGTAACCTACCCCCAAATAAATTGACATTTTGCACCGTTTCCCCAACAAATTTGACTTGTTGCACTGCGCACCCAAAAAAATTGACATTTTTGCACCACGCCCCCAATTCCGTTATTTTCTCAGTTATGTTTAACGGTGGAGGGGTAAAATTGGAAGTTTATTCCTTAAATTAATTTTAATGGGAATTCTCTTTATTGTAATTAAAATAAAAATCTTTAAAAAATTAAAGGAAAAGTAATAGTGGTGACAATGTACATGTAACAAGAAATTTTTTTATTACAATTAAAATAAAAATCTTTAAAAAATTAAAGGAAAATAATAGTGGTGATAAATGTACATGTAACAAGAATTTTTTTTATTAAAATTGAAATAAAAATCTTTAAAAAATTAAAGAAAAAATAATAGTGGTGACAATGTACGTGTAACAAGAAATTTTTTTATTGCAATTGAAATAAAGATCTTTAAAAAAATTAAAGGAAAATAATAGTGGTGACAAATGTACATGTAACAATAATTTTTTTTATTAAAATTGAAAAAAAAATCTTTAAAAAATTAAAGAAAAAATAATAGTGGTGACAATGAACATGTAAGAAGAATTGTTTTTTTTTTATTGCAATTGAAAAAAAACCTTAAAAAATTAAATGAGCTAAAAATTTTGTTTTTTTACATAGAGGGGCATTTTTGTCATTCAATCAAAAGTTAAACGGAGCCGTTAAACTTAACTGAGAAAATAACGGAATTGGGGGCGTGGTGCAAAAATGTCAATTTTTTTGGGTGCGCAGTGCAACAAGTCAAATTTGTTGGGGATACGGTGCAAAATGTCAATTTATTTGGGGGTAGGTTACAAATTTCCCGAAAATATATTTAAAAAATGAAACTTATATTTTTTTTCCTCAAAATATGTGACATTACTACTACAAATATTATTGAAATATAAATAAATAAATGTAATTGTAAATTATTAAATATTTTAATACATTTATAAATTTAGTAATTTTTTGCATAAAAATTTATCATAATATTTTATTAATTTTCTATAGGTCAATGCAATCTAAATATTTAGATCACTAATTAATCAAATTTATTTTCAAATAATTGAAAGAAATCAATTCGATAATACATATAAAGTGATTCAAACCTCTACCCACTAATATGAGAATAATTTTTGTCTAACTTTTGGATAATTATCAAACAAGTATCTTGTTTTTTTTAATTAATTATCTTGTTAATTATACCAAACATTATAATTATCAATCAAATATTATTGTTTTTTATTATTAATTTATTACTAGTGGCCAATATTATTATATGATATATATAGGCAGATTTAATGTATCTCAATCTCTTATGCAAATTAATTCATACAAACCTATGTGAAAATAATTTATTCTTTTATACTACATTATTTTGATGGTTATATTGATTCACTATTTTCAAATGATAATATTTTCTTAAATACTTATAATAGACATGTCTATACATTAATGGTGTGTTTACTTGAGTATTTAGGAAATGAGAATGAAGGAATGTGAATTGAAACCCATATTTACTTAATAAAATGTAATTTGAGAATAGAAATAAAATGTGTGGGTCCCACACAATTTTGTATCCCTCTAATTTTTTCATATTTTCCAAATTATCCTCGTTCAAAGCACAATTAATTTTATTATTTTAAATGTCATTATTATTATTATTAAATTTTATTAACTTTATTATTAATTATTGTTATTATTATTTTTATTAATATTATCATTATTAACATTTATTATTATTAATTTTATTTTTTAATTAATATCATTTTTATAATAATATTTATACAAATACAGTATAACCTCTATAAATTAATACTCGATAAATTAATAATCTCTATAATATAATAATTTTTTGCAGTCCCGACTTAGGCCCTGAAGTTAAATTAATAATTTCGAAAAATTAATAAGATAATTTTTCTGAGAACTCCTATATAACCCCATGGTCACATTTATATCATAAATTAATAATTGTAGAAATTATAAATACTATGAAATTACAAATGTAACTGACTATGTCAATTTATTAAAATATGAGTCTATTGTAACTTGTTTTTTCTTGAAGTTTAAATATAGTTGAATCTCACCTTTAATTTTTAACAAGTTACTATGAAATAAAAGAATAATTTGTGTTTGTTTATATAGACAATAATTTTAACTTAATTCATTGAATACATTTAATTTCTAATTTAGTTCATTGGATATATGACTTAGCTAAATTATGTAAATACATGAATACTCTTTAATTACGTAGATAAGTAGTCAAATTCAATTGATACAATTTAATGAAATTACATTTATTTTAGTTCATTGAATACACTTAGATAAATTTATGTAAATACATGAATTTAGTTAATCAAGTAGATAGGTACATTAGATTAATTAGTTCAAATTCAATTAATACAATTTAATAACTAACATTTAGTTTAGTTCATTGAATACATTTAGATAAATTTATGTAAATACATGAATTTAGTTAATCAAGTAGATAGGTACATTAGATTAGTTTTAATTCAATTTATACAATTTAATAACTAACATTTAGTTTAGTTCATTGAATACATTTAGTAAAATTCATGAATTTATTTAATCAAGTATACATTATTTATTTGATGAATTTATTTAAATTCTATTGATTATATTTGTAAAATGTAATGAATTTTCAATTAATTAAATGTTAGTTCTTTGTATTGTGAACACACTCTATAAATTAATAATTTATTAATTTATAGATTAATTAATATCTCTCTAAATTAATAAATTTCTATGGTCCCGACATTATTAATTTATAGAGGTTATAATGTATTTAGTTAATGAAAATTACATTATTTAATATTATGGGTATTTTGGTAAATTGATTCTCATTCTCATTTCTTATTCCCATTTATTTTGCCAAATAAACATATCAGTTACATTCCAACACATTTACATTATCATTTATTTTAGCTAAGTAAATATTAGAATCTCATTCTCATTTCTCATTCATATTCCAGTCTATTCTCATTCTCGACCCATTTTCATTCCCAACTCATTCCCATTCCACCCAATTTCCATTCCATGAAGTAAACGCACTATAAATGTAATGCTAATTTTTATCGATTGAATTTAGTAGTATCAAAATTAATGATTTATAATAAAGCTTATTTTTTTATGTTGTTAGTAACCATTATTACTTTGTTAGCCAATATTTAAATTGATTAAAATGAACTCAACTGAGATACTTGTTATCAATATTAGACATTTATTATTAAAATGTATATATAATCTGTAGTCTATATATATGCTTTAAGAAATTTGTTTTGCATATTAAATTTTTTGGCAAAATCTATTTATGCATATTAAATTTTTCAATTTAAGTAAATCATATTTATAAGTTAAAGTTTATATTAAAAAATATAAAACAAAATCAGTTTTTCATTAAAAAATAAAAAAATATAAATAGCCCCACCTTCGAACCCAAATTTCTAGTTTCTACCTAACAATCAATTTTTTCGCTGCAGCTGCACAAAACCTTAGCTGCTGCCGCTCCCTTCTTTCTTGGCAGCCACTGCCGCTGCCAGTTCCTTCTGATCTGGTTGGCTAACAACTTTAGCACTTGGATCTTTTGGCATAAATGTGAGCTGCTGCTTCCTTCTTTCTTTACTGTCGCTGTTGTTGCCACTTCGTTCTAATCTGGTTGGCTAACAACTTTAGCACTTTGCAAATTTCACTGTATATTTATGCACACTACCGTATTGTGCTAAAGTTTCGCTTTAATTTTGATTTTTAATTTATTACCTTATGTTTTGGCATTTTTTATATTTTATAGCTATTGTTGGATATTTTAGGTTGCTTGCATGTTTAGAAATTTAATTTTTTTTGGTTAATTTTATGATTTTGAGTTAGGTTTTGAAGTACTGTTTCGGTAGTGAGTGATGATATTTTTCTTCTTACTGTCAATATATATAATTACGTGACTAGATATGTAACACCCTAGGCGAATCCCACATCGGCAAAGCACGGGAGAGATGCTGGGTTTATAAGGGGTGATCCACACTTTAATTGGCAAAACGCGTTTTGGGGTGTATGGGCGCCCCAAGAACAAATCCGTGCGGGCCTTGTTAAGGCCCAAAGCGGACAATATCTTGCCAGGTCTGGGTTGGGTCATGACATTATGGTATCAGAGAGGCTCCGCGTGTCCTCTTGAGCGATGGTGGGGCAAACCTCAGCGAGGACGCTGAGTCTCCAAGGGGGGGTGTATGTAACACCCTAGGCGAATCCCACATCGGCAAAGCACGGGAGAGATGCTGGGTTTATAAGGGGTGATCTACACCTTAATTGGCAAGACGCGTTTTGGGGTATATGGGCGCCCCAAGAACAAATCCG
>NW_006262022.1:14406616-14408248 GCF_000493195.1 Citrus x clementina
AGGTTTGCCCCACCATCGCTCAAGAGGACACGCGGAGCCGCTCTGATACCACAATTGTAACACCCCAAATCTAACACGTGCGGAGCACGTGAAGAAGGAGGTTACTCACAAATCATTAATCTTTACTCATAAGTTTTAAACTGAAATTTCTCCAATTCTTATTGAAATAAATCCATAAATCCAAACGTCAAATACTAAATAATCTCTCTCGAGGACATATAAAAATAATAACAAAAGTCTCAAACTCCAAATTACACGTTCATAATAAAAGTAACTAAATAGAAACACAAGTCTATTCCTCCTCTTATTCAATAGCAAACGGAAACTGGAAATCACTAACTCCAAAGCTAAGTGCACCTCTCAAAAGAAACTTAATCTGCAAAAAAATAATGACGAGGGGTGAGCGGTCAACTCGGTAAGTAAAACCATTCCTAACACACTAGGCCTATCGATACCAAAAATATTGCAAGCCTTCTTTTGTTTAAAGCATATATCATAATCCATAATTTTCATAAAACGATATATCACAATAACATAAGATAAATTCTTAATAATTCAGAATATTCAAAAGCATATTTACTTACGAAGCAAATCATGTAATACGTATACAGAAAACAAACAGGTTAGCTCATGTCACATAGTGTCACCTATAGTCCAGGTGACCCGGCCAGAAACAGAATCAGAATATCGTGTGCACATTCAGAACAGAAACCCAGTACTGGTCTAGACAGATATATCGTATATTACGATCAGAATCAGAATCAGAATAACTATGGACAATGAGCCAAAACATTAGGAATCTCATACAATCACCAATAATTGAAATCAAACATGGGTACAAAACATTCGTATCAGATTCATAAAAATTCATATCAATAATATAGGCTTGCATAACATTTTAAAGATAACATCATAAAAGGTTGTCATGTCATAAAATCATTTACATATTAAAAAAAACATTTATAAAATACTTTGTTAAAAAGAATAGTTTGAAAACATTTACATAAAGCTAATTTTGTTATCAAAATTAGTAATCCTTTAAGTAGTATCAAAACATTTATACTTATAATAATAATATCAAAATACTTATACATATCCAGTACATTAGGAATGAAGTTACTTACCTCGACAAATGAACTTGGATTAACACACCTCTAAGCTTCTAAGAGCCTCAAACACCTTCAAAACCTTAAACAAATACAAGATATGACAATCAATAACTTATTCTAAGAATTTGATTTTCTAATTCATACCCGTACAGGTCTGATTCTCGGAATTTTAACTCTTAATCCAAGTCTCAGAATGATATAAAATCCTATGGAACTATTCTGGACATCCATGAGTACCCCATGTAAAATTTACAAGAGAATCCGATATCAAAAACATTTTAAAAACTATTTACTTCTCAGCAAATTCGAAACTGTTTTCACATAATCTAAACCAAACAGAACGGGTTCCATGATTTTTATAAAATAAAATACTAATCAGAAAATTATGAAATTAAAACTGGGAATCCTAGACACATATATTAACATACATATAAACTTTCAGAATTGTTTGAGTTCATTTGGAGGTACAAATAGTCTTGTGAATCTGATCACAATACTGGAATCGTGGATTCCAGTGCAGTGG
>NW_006262022.1:14410942-14411672 GCF_000493195.1 Citrus x clementina
TTATAAACCCAGCATCTCTCCCGTGCTTTGCCGATGTGGGATTCGCCTAGGGTGTTACACAGGCCCAAAGCGGACAATATCTTGCCAGGTCTGGGTTGGGTCATGACATTGTGGTATCAGAGCGGCTCCGCGTGTCCTCTTGAGCGATGGTGGGGCAAACCTCAGCGAGGACGCTGAGTCCCCAAGGGGGGGTGTATGTAACACCCTAGGCGAATCCCACATCGGCAAAGCACGAGAGAGATGCTGGGTTTATAAGGGGTGATCCACACCTTAATTGGCAAGACGCGTTTTGGGGTGTATGGGCGCCCCAAGAACAAATCCGTGCGGGCCTTGTTAAGGCCCAAAGCGGACAATATCTTGCCAGGTCTGGGTTGGGTCATGACAAGATATTAGATTATTGCTGCTTCGTTTTTATTGGCACCAATTAGCTGCTGATTTTTAAGATCAATTTTAATGGATTCTTTAGTTTTGTTATTAAAAAATAAATAAGCCTTTCAATGGAGTTGCATGTCTTTTTGCTTTGATCTTTTACATATTGTATTGAGACAAAAGCTTCATGTGATTCTTTGTGATTTTTTTTACTTAGAAGTCTCCAATTCTGCAATATATAAAGGACTTATAATCTTCACTGGCATTGAAAGTTTTTGGGGGTCTTTTTCCTTTAGGTTATTGCAAAATGTCCACGTATTTTGGAGGTGTGCCGCCGAAGCAAGTGGTTTGGTTGGTTCTT
>NW_006262022.1:14411938-14413362 GCF_000493195.1 Citrus x clementina
TTACTAGGAGAATGGTGATTATTACATGAAAAGTGACAAGAATGGACAAGCAGTAAAAAATATTAGTGACGTCTGATTGGTACATTTTCTTTTTCTTGGGAATTTTGATGTTATGACAAGATCTCTGCATGTTATGTTTTAAGAACTACTTGCTTTTTATTTTTAACTATTAAAGCTGTTATGGCCTACAAATGCTGTAAAACTTGACACTTCTATTATTATAAACACGTTTCATTACAATTCTATTGTAATTAAACTTTCTTTTCTTCTCTTTTTGGCACTTTTGTAACGGAGCTAGTTTGCAGAGCAGACAAATGAAAAGCACAATGACTGTCTTTGTTTCCTTCTGGCTTTATGTCAGCATAGTAGGCTTGCAGCTCTCTACGGTAAGCATGTTCTGTTTTTTTTTCACTAAATCAATAAAATATTTTTATTATAAGATTAATTTTAAGAAAAAATATGTTTTTGTGACTGTAATTGTGTGATTGATTAGAGATTATGTGTTTTGGATTTGATCTCATGGATTTAGAGTTGGATTATGTTTGGAATTGGAATAATGTGTTCATGCACATATGATGTTTGATGAAGTTCGCATAAGATTGATTCAATTATATAAGTTTTTGATGTTGAATTAAGTGGAGCAAAAAATTTTATCAATGGGTTGATTTTTGTTATGCAGGTGCTGTTTTTACTGCTTTTTTTGCAGAAACACAGCACCTCAAAGTTTTCAAGCGCTGCTTAGCAGCTGTTATATAGTAAAAATAGCATTTGGAACTTCCAGGTGTTTTTTTTGCTGCTGTTTATGTTGAAACAAAGCTCCTGAAAGTATTAGTGTTGCTTAATTGTTGTTTGACTTCCAAGTGCTGTTTAACTACTGTTATGCAGTAAAAACTTGACCTGGAAGTTTTTGGGTGCTGTTTTACTGTGGTTTATGCAAGAAAACAGCACCTGGAAACTTTCAGGTGCAGTTTAGCTGCTGTTTATGTAGAAAAACAGCACCTGGAAGTTTGTAGGTGACATTTTACTATTGTTTATAAAGAAAAACAGTACCTAAAAGTTTTCTAGTGCTGTTTAGCTGTTGTTATATGGCAAAAACAACACCTTGAACTTTTCAAGGGTTGTTCTACTACTGTTTTTGTAATTGAAACTACACTTGAAAATTTTAGATGCTGTTTTGCTGTAATTTTGCTGCTAAAAGTGCACCTGAAAAGTTCCAGGTACTGTTCGGATGCTGTTTTGAATCTTCTTTAGTTCTTTTTTCTTATGTCTATACTTCATCTTTTTTTTTTCTTTGGTAATATGCAGGTACAATTTTTGCAAGGTAGTATCCAAGCACGCTGTTATTTTTTTTATTAAGAGGTAGTAATCTAAACTTTAGGCCTCAGTTTTTTCATTTTCGAGTGTATGATGGATAGGTATTGGAT
>NW_006262022.1:14414021-14415000 GCF_000493195.1 Citrus x clementina
CGCTGAGATCAGTTGTTAGTTAAATGAAAGTAGACATAAAAGTTATAAAGAATGAGTACGCCAGTTGAGAATATTTTTTATATTCTAAATATTGCTGTTAAAAAATTCATTAAAAAAATATGTTATAATTAGAATGTAGTTTTGTGTTTATTTTATATTTAAGTTTCAAATTTTCTGTTGAAAACAATATATAGCTAATCCTGCCTAAGAATTTAGATCATGCATTTGAAATTTGAATATATATTTTTTTGGGGCCTTTTTTTCTAATATCATTTGTTTTTTTCCCTTGTATGCAGAGATCCATGAAATCTAAATCTCAAATTAGTCGCATTTGAAGTTTAGCTTTTGGAAGCTATAAATTGATTTGATTTTGTATTAGTTCTATTGATGTTAAAAATTCGTAAAGAGCTATTTTCTCGCAAACTTGTAAAAAGAATTCTTAGCAGAAGTGGTTTTAGGCTCGTTTCCTTCTGCAATTCTAACTTTTTAGTGGCCCTCACGTCAGTTCACTATTATCACAAATTGCTTTAGTGATAGATGCTGTCATTTGTGTATTGGGAATTTTTATTTCATTAATTTTTAAGTACATCGGATAAATTAATAGGACATTATAATTTTATTTGCGAATAAATGCCAACAAATTTAAGAATAAAAGACCATTTGATCTTGCTAATTGTTGATGTATTGTTATCTTTCTCTTTATTCCAAAGATCACTTGGTCGTTAAATGAAAGTAGACATAAAAGTTGCATCGAATAATTATGCAAGTAGAGAGTAATTTTTATATTTTGAATATTGCTGTTAATAAATCCCTTAAAAAATATATGTTAGTGAAAATATATTTTTGTGTTTATTTTAGATTAAAAGTCTGAATTTTTCTACTGAAAATCAAATTTATTTAATACTAGCTAAGAATTTGGATCATGCATTTGAAATTCTAAATATTGTTATTATTTTATGGTTGCATTGTGTTTGCTAAT
>NW_006262022.1:14419889-14427186 GCF_000493195.1 Citrus x clementina
GCCGTCTTCTCCTATGCCCGTTACGGTCCTTTCCATCAGCCACTAGTCGTCACCGCATCTCACTTTCTCTGTATGCAAATCCTAGATCTGCGAGCCGAATCAAGTGGTGGATTTCAATCAGAGGCCGTCGTTGACTGTTTGAAAGAGTCATCATCTCTTGCGCTGCTAAAGCACGAAGAAGGTTGGGGATCAAATTCATTAAACCGATAGGATATAACTTATAAAAAAGAGGCAAAAATAGTGAAAGTCGAATCCCTAAACCTAATTCCCA
Source organism: Citrus x clementina (assembly GCF_000493195.1). Lineage (NCBI taxonomy): Eukaryota > Viridiplantae > Streptophyta > Magnoliopsida > Sapindales > Rutaceae > Citrus > Citrus x clementina. The sequence goes on from NW_006262022.1 coordinate 14,420,161, forward strand.
GATTCCCAAGTTTCTAAAGCCATAAACCCGAGGAATTCTTAGCCAAGCAGATGGATTTTTAATTTCTCTATTTATAGGTGTAAAAATAAGAATTTTATTATTTGAAATTGTTTTATTCTCTAACCAGAATAAAAAACACAGGCAGGGATTGCGGCAAGATAAAGAGCTACAAAAAGCCTAGAAAGAAACCAAAGCTAGGTAGGAAAACCTTTATTTATTTGTTTTCTGCTATATATGTAAATGCAAAATAAGTTATCAGTTCTTTATCTAAAGTGTGAACATAGCGAAGTTCGATGATTTATTTTATTTTTTAAAAATTATATGAACTATTTTTATATAGATTTTGGCACCAAGTAATATACTACAGTACATGCAGGCCAATGTAAACTTGAGCCATGAGATTGTTTTTCCTGGCTTTAGTATGGGGCTAAGTGAGCGTTGTTCTGTATAATCTATTTAATTCTATTTCGTAGAGCCAAGTGTTTAAAGCTGATGATGGAATGGAATCGGCCTGAATTTTTTAAATCTTAACATTTGGATTTAGAATGAGCTTTTGAAAACTTGCTAGTTCATAATTCTGAATATCGTTTCTTTTTTTGGCCAATGCGAAGTTGTGTCAACTTGGTATTGTGGTTTTAAATCCTTTTATAGAAGATAATTGTTAAACGTTTGTTTGCCCCCCCCAAAAGATTTAATTATGAATCTTGTTATGTATTTTCCACAGAATTCTTCGTGAGGGAAAGGAATGCCGGAGACTATGAACCCAAAGGAAAACATAACGACCTTCAAAACTAGTAGAAGGCATCCAAGATGTATCCAAAATCGAGCCAGAAAAAGAGTTTTCCGGTTTGAAGTTGTTTCCTTTGGTATTGTTTATCGTTGTAATTTATAATTGAATATTTTGAATTTGTTGTTTTAGTAAACCAAATATTTCATCATTTGCTGTTTTCAGTTCATTTTTTACTATACTTGCTCCAATGCAAATCAGTGACCAGACTTGAATTAGAAATCTAAACCGCTTTGTAACCCAAACCGACCTGAAAAACTGCGAATCGAAACCAAACCAAACTGACTTTGAAACCAAACCAAACTGAAATAACTTTTCAACCCCTTTGTGTTGAATTCTTGAACCCAAACTGGTTGTAATCTAAACTGAAAACTGAAAAAACCAACAAAAAATTGACATGCACGACCCTATTCAAGACTATTGCAGTGTCCTATAAGGTGAGGTTGATTTCGAGCTCTCCTTGAAGGTATGATATACAATCTGCTATTTTTTTTTTAATTCTACTGTCCTCTATCATTATTTGTAAACATGTTAAGATTTTAGTTTATGCTTATTGTTCTGTAGTAAGCTCACCAATGTGTAGTTTCTGATACAAATGACAAAAGGGCTATTAATATTAGATGATGCTATTTGATGATTTATATTATTCATGCAATCAAGTTTGTTCTTGTTCATTGTAGATGTATTCTCCATTTATCTTCCAAAGATAACTTTGTCATTAAACTGAAATTGACATAAAGGTTGCATAGAACAAGTATGCTAATTTTTTTCCTATTGAAAATAAAACTTATTTGATCCTACCCAAGAAGTTAGGACATGCATTGGAAATTCTAAATATTATTTATTTTTTCCCAACTTTGTTTTCTAATATCATTTATTTATTTATTATTATTTTCATTTTTTGTATGCAGAGACTCTTGAAATATAGCAGCATTTGAAGTCTAGCTTTCGGAAGCTGTAAATTGATTTAGTTTTGTATTGGTTTTATTTGATGTAAAAAATTTTGAAAACATGTTTAGATGAATGGAAATTTTGATTTCCTTTACTTTTTAGAGCACTGGATAAATTAACAGTGCGTTATAATTTCATTTACAAACAAATGCCAATAAACCATTTTAAAAAAATTTAAACACGCCTAGATCATAATCATAAATGTTGTCACTATATCGTTATATTTTCATAATGCCATACATTAGTCATATTAAACATTGAAAAATTATTTTAGTTAAGTCCTGAAAATTTCAAAAATTATTTAAAAGAGGGTGGTACTCGTTGAAACAAAAATGATGTTAACAAATTATAATTATTTAAGTGATAAATGAGCATAAATGTGAACAAAGGTCAAAATTTCAAATATAGATGATGAAACTCATGATCGAATCTCGTGAGGTGTTGAGTAGGGATGGAAAAATAACCCGGACTCGGCCCGGACCCGTACGAACCTGGATAATCCGGACCGGGTTCAACCTACACCGGATATAAAAAAATCCAGAATCTGACAGCAATTTAATAAACCCAGATGTATCCGGGTCCGGATCCAGAATAGGCCAATCCGCATATCCGGAACCCGAACCCGGATGTCTTTATTCTTAATATTATATTTTTAATTTTTTTAAAATATAAATAGAAAAGCAAAAAGTCAAAAAGAAAGAGGAAACCCTAGTTTACACTTTACAACTTTCTCTCAATACAACCGCCACCCATTTTCTTCTTCTCTTCATCAATTCAACACATCCCCCAACTATTGACTTTTTCGTCATCGTCATCTTGCTGCTTTGCTGCCATCGCGGCTGTGTTGATCATTATCATCATCAGCTGCCATTCAATTTGTTGATTGGTGCCAAACTGGATTCAAGTGTGGTATCAATTACCAGCCTCCAACTGTTCGAGTGGTGATCTCGCGAAGGTGCAAAGGTTTGTGCCCATGACAGCAAACTCAACTAGTATTGCTAAGGTATTTTCTCGCATTGACGAAAAATTTGATTTGATGTAATGCCAAGAGGGCATAGAGAAAGGTGAGTTATTTGAAAACCGTGAGGATTTTGCAGCTTTGGAGAAGGATTATGAGGAGGTTGGTGCTAAATCTGACGAGGGTGAAAATGGATATGAGGGAGATGATCTGTGTTTGTAATTTTTTAGGCTCGTGTTCTTTTGATTGCTTCTTTGATGTAAGGTTGGATTCTAGTTGCATTGGTTCTCATTCTGCTGCTTTTACTTTTTTGGTTGGCTATGCGGCTGTGTATTTTTTTCCATTGTATTCATAGCCTGTTAGAGAATTGGAAAAGGGCAAAAAAATACAGACATCCGGGTTTGAAACCCGCAATCCGGAAACTCGGATTTTTCCGAGATAACCCGGTCCGGTCTTGGAGATAAATTATCCGGGTTTATATTCGGATCCAGAATACCAAATTAACATCCGGGTCTGGAACCGGAACGGCTAAACCCGGACCCAGACTCGAAATTTGCCATCCCTAGTGTTGAGTAATGATTTCAACCAAAAAATGATATTTCAACACTTAAAGTTTTGTAACTTGCAAAAATCAATTGCATAATCAAAATGTTAATGATATCTTAATAATCTAAAAGAGTGCAAAAATAGCGTACGACATATGTACATTCTTATTATATTTAATTATAAAGCCCACATGATATGATATTAATAATAATAAATGTAGTAATATCCAACAAGCACACAAAAAAAAAAATAGAGATGTTCAACTAAAATAGATTAACTAAGCTTTAATCTTGTAAATTAAAGTATTTTTGTAACTTAACTTATATCATCATAGCTTTAGAAGCATAGCAATTGCAATCCTTCTTACTTGTTATTTATTTATTTATCGTTGACGTTATGAAAAACTAAAGCAATTAATTTGAAAAGTAAAGAGAAAGATGAAAATAAATGCATAGATTTATTTTTAATATAATTAAGCACTATTAATTAAAATGATTACAATGAGAATAGATATGTATAAAAATTAAAAGCCCAAGTATACATACAATCAAATTCAAAAGATTGCATGAAGTAATAAAGATGAAAAAAAAGGACTTAGATTATGGACTCAAAATGTTGAAAATGATGAAGGGTTGCAATAAAAAAATTCTTAGTATTATGTGGTAAATAGATATTGTTAAAATAGTAAGGGGTCAACCATAATTTGCCTTATTGATATTATTGTTATTTTCAACAAGTAATTTATTATTAGTAAAAAAAGGACCTGAAACATGTACTGGTAGTGTTGGAATATAATAAAAATAATAGGAACATAAAACCATTATTAGAGTTTAACAAGAGTTGAGGAGCATAACTTAAAAGTTCGAAGAACTTAACAAGAATATGATAAAATTTAAGAATAAGTTGAGATCTATAAAATGAACTTGAAATATTTAACCAAAATATTAGAAATTAATTAAAAGAATTGGAATAAAAAACAAAAAATAGTGGGAACAAGAGTGGAAGAAGTTACCCAAAAGTTGAAATAACTTAACAAGAATTTGATAAATTCCAACGCGAAGTAGGGATCTAAAAAGTAAATTTGACATATTTACCAAAAATTTGAAATTCAATAAAAAGAGCAGAAATATTGAACCACAAAGTGGTGGAAAAATAAGTTGGAAAAACTTTACGATAACTAGATAAAGTCTAATAGGATATACATATATAAAAAATAAACTTGAAATATCAACCTAAAAATTTGGAATTCAATAAGAAGAATGGAAATATAGAACGAATAACCGGTGGAAAAATGAATTGAAACAACTTACTAAGAATTTGATAAATTTTAATCGAAAGTGGGAATCTAGAAATTGAACTTGAAATTTCCAAACAAAATGTTGGAATTCAATAAAAAGAGTAGGAATATAGAACCAAAAAGTGGTGGAAAAAAGAGTTAAAGAAGTTAACCTAAAATTCGAAAAGAGTTACCAAGAATATGATAAATTCAACTATAGTTAGGGATCAAAAAATAAACTTAAAACATTTACAAAAAATACTTAAATTAAATGAAAAGAGTAGAAATATAGAACAAAAAAATGGTGAAAACAAGAGTTGAGGAGCATAACCCAAAAGTTCGAAGAACTTAACAAGAATATGATAAAATTTAACAATAAGTTGAGATCTATAAAATGAACTTGAAATATTTAACCCAAATATTAGAAATTAATTAAAAGAATTGGAATAAAAAAACAAAAAATAATGGGAACAAGAGTGGAAGAAGTTACCCCAAAGTTGAAATAACTTAACAAGAATTTGATAAATTCCAACGCGAAGTAGGGATCTAAAAAGTAAATTTGACATATTTACCCCAAATTTGAAATTCAATAAAAAGAGCAAAAATATTGAACCACAAAGTGGTGGAAAAATAAGTTGGAACAACTTTACGATAACTAGATAAAGTCTAACAGGATATACAGATATAAAAAATAAACTTAAAATATCAACCTAAAAATTTGGAATTCCATAAGAAGAGTGGAAATATAGAACGAATAACCGGTGGAAAAATGAATTAAAACAACTTACTAAGAATTTGATAAATTTTAATCGAAAGTGGGAATCTAGAAATTGAACTTGAAATTTTCAAACAAAATATTGGAATTCAATAAAAAGAATAGGAATATAGAACCAAAAAGTGGTGGAAAAAAGAGTTGAAGAAGTTAACCTAAAATTCGGAAAGAGTTACCAAGAATATGATAAATCCAACAATAATTAGGGATCAAAAAATAAACTTGAAACATTCACGAAAAATACTTAAATTAAATGAAAAGAGTAGAAATATAGAACAAAAAAATAGTGAAAACAAGAGTTGAGGAGCATAACCTAAAAGTTCGAAGAACTTAACAAGAATATGATAAAATTTAAGAATAAGTTGAGATCTATAAAATGAACTTGAAATATTTAACCAAAATATTAGAAATTAATTAAAAGAATTGGAATAAAAAATAAAAAATAGTGGGAACAAGAGTGGAAGAAGTTACCCAAAAGTTGAAATAACTTAACAAGAATTTGATAAGTTCCAACGCGAAGTAGGGATCTAAAAAGTAAATTTGACATATTTACCCAAAATTTGAAATTCAATAAAAAGAGCAGAAATATTGAACCACAAAGTGGTGGAAAAATAAGTTGGAACAACTTTACAATAACTAGATAAAGTCTAACAGGATATACATATATAAAAAATAAACTTAAAATATCAACCTAAAAATTTGGAATTCAATAAGAAGAGTGGAAATATAGAACGAATAACCGGTGGAAAAATGAATTAAAACAACTTACTAAGAATTTGATAAATTTTAATCGAAAGTGGGAATCTAGAAATTGAACTTGAAATTTTCAAACAAAATATTGGAATTCAATAAAAAGAATAGGAATATAGAACCAAAAAGTGGGGGAAAAAAAGAGTTGAAGAAGTTAACCTAAAATTTCCGAAAGAGTTACCAAGAATATGATAAATTCAACTATAGTTAGGGATCAAAAAATAAACTTAAAACATTTACAAAAAATACTTAAATTAAATGAAAAGAGTAGAAATATAGAACAAAAAAATGGTGAAAACAAGAGTTGAGGAGCATAACCTAAAAGTTCGAAGAACTTAACAAGAATATGATAAAATTTAAGAATAAGTTGAGATCTATAAAATGAACTTGAAATATTTAACCAAAATATTAGAAATTAATTAAAAGAATTGGAATAAAAAATAAAAAATAGTGGGAACAAGAGTGGAAGAAGTTACCCAAAAGTTGAAATAACTTAACAAGAATTTGATAAGTTCCAACGCGAAGTAGGGATCTAAAAAGTAAATTTGACATATTTACCCAAAATTTGAAATTCAATAAAAAGAGCAGAAATATTGAACCACAAAGTGGTGGAAAAATAAGTTGGAACAACTTTACAATAACTAGATAAAGTCTAACAGGATATACATATATAAAAAATAAACTTGAAATATCAACCTAAAAATTTGGAATTCAATAAGAATAATGGAAATATAGAACGAATAACCGGTGGAAAAATGAATTGAAACAACTTACTAAGAATTTGATAAATTTTAATCGAAAGTGGGAATCTAGAAATTGAACTTGAAATTTCCAAACAAAATGTTGGAATTCAATAAAAAGAGTAGGAATATAGAACCAAAAAGTGGTGGAAAAAAGAGTTAAAGAAGTTAACCTAAAATTCGAAAAGAGTTACCAAGAATATGATAAATTCAACTATAGTTAGGGATCAAAAATAACTTAAAAAC
>NW_006262022.1:14430381-14443089 GCF_000493195.1 Citrus x clementina
TAAAACGAGTAGAAGTATAGAACCAAAAAGTGGTGGAAAAATAAATCTAAATAATTTACTAAAACTAGATAAAGTTTAACAAATTGTAGAGTTATAAAAATAAACTTGAAATATCTATCCAAAAAGCTGGAAGTTGATGAAAAGAGTGGAAATATAGAACCAAAAGCTAGTGGGAAAATGAGTTGAAACAACTTACAAAAATTTAGATAAACCATTACTAGAAATATGAATTTTAAAAGTAAACTTGAAATATGCATTATAAATATTGGAATGTGACAAAATAAGTAGGAATGTAATCATTTTGTGATATGTTTATATTTTTTGTACTTTTTTTAAATTTTAAATTATTACAATCGTTTTCCTCATTTAATTAAAATTTTATTCTTTTTTTTCCAAAATTTTTCATAATTTTTTCACATTAAAAACAAATAAAAATATAATTTTCATTATATTATCTGGTTAAAAACTGATTGTACCGGTTGCATGCATGCGCTGTATGTGATAGAGCGCTGCATGGTACGTTGACTCCCACAATGTTGTCATCTGCTAGACCTAGTAGTGTTCGACACAAGAATAGGACAAGGCCACATCTGACACCATTTACTTTATCTTCGATGAGCAATTTTGTATTGCAAAAATCATGCTACAATTCTGCCACTGTCACTGGCTTGTCACAACCAATTGAGTCCAACTATAAGTTGTTTTAAACATTCAAGAGTTCTATTAAACCCATCTATTGGGCCTATTTTCTGCTCACTTATAAGTGCGAATTCAATTCAGGAAAACCAGCAAGGATGTTCTCCCATCACGAGCCAATGCTCATGGTTGATGTGTTCTGTCCAAACTTCTCAATTCAGTGCACTATGCACCAACTTCCATTGCAAGAAATACCTGAAGCAATTCTCTTCAATTTTTTTTTCTTTTGTTTCGATGAGAACATTTGTCAAATTCAGTCCAATAGTTGCCGTTGACTTCGACTCTTTACATGAGCAGGGCGAAATGCCATGGGAGGTATCTTGTGTAAATACGATCCTTGTTGTTGTTGATCCATAATCTTGCCATTACACCCTCGCATTGGAACATTTGACTAGTTCATTCAATAAGATAAGTACTTATATGATAATTAAATATAGAAGTTAGCAACCACTTGGACATTTTTGCAGCAAAAAATTATGTGTAGCTCTTATGTTCAATAATTATTAATCTGCCAGATGAATTGTATGCCTAGGAAAGAAATTGAACAAAGTAAATATTATAATAATAATATAGAACATGCAAAATTCATAATAGTTTGAAGAATATGTTGAGCAAATGAAATATTTGTCGACAAACTTTACAACTTTGTAGAATAAAAAAAGAGAGTAGATAATTCAATATTTCTTAAAAAGCCTTTTTGACAAAACCAACAGTTGAACCTAGTATGTTAGATAATGTAAATATTAACATATTACAATTCTGAATTTTAGTTATGAACGGTACATATTGACAAAAACAATTTAATTACTTTATTTTATTTATACACTCAATGCTTGCCTAACAAATTGAATAAACAAGCACTTTGTAGGTTTTTCCAAATTGTTAGTGTAATGTAATTCAAAGTAACTAATTTTTGTATAAAGTCAATCATACATGCTGCATCTTCTTTATAGTTGAAGACAGATTTCTTTAGCTTTTGGTAAGCTAAAGTTGACTTTATTCAATTAGTACTAGAATGAAGAAATTTTGCAGCTGAGATAGCACATGATATAGGCCAAATCTCAAATTTAGTGTATAAAAAGACTTTAAGTTAAGGTTATTTGCATAGCAGGAAAAGTTGATATAAAGAAATTAAAATCTCACGACATCTGTTGCATATATTATATATCAAATTCGTAGACAATTAAGTGTGACCAATATACAAATAAAGGTTAAATTAAATGACTACATTTGAATTACTTAGTACCAGTAACAATCATATATTAAGGAAGATTTCATATTATATTAAACATATTACTATGAGAGTTTAATAAGCATATAAATATAGTTAATTTAACACTTTTTCTAGACTAAAAACTGATCTTTTTACTTCTAGCGTAGTTACCAATTGAAACAAACCACAATTTAATAAGAATGCCCTAACTAAATGTTAAAAAGGCCATTTTCTAAAAAATGGTGAATTTTGTTTTTGCACTTATATGTCTTTGTGTTTTGCAGTACCGATCTAATAAACATTGCTCGATTTCAAACACAGAAAAATCATGTAAGCATTACAGATATTAAAAATTATTGTAAGTCTCAATGGGAGATTGCCAATTTCCCCTTATTAAAATCACTATATACCACTTACCCCCATTATTTTTATGATGACCAATTATCCCCCGCCGTTATATCAACAATTCAAAATAATAATAAAAAGGTCATTTAACTATTATTTATTGAATTTTAAATTCTAGTCTTACACGTGATGTAAAAATTATGTTTTAGAACAATAAAAAATATAAACCTAGATGAAAATAAAAGGATTTTTTGAAGTAAATTTACCCAAAGAGAATGTAACACTCCACTTAAATATCTATTTTAAAAATGTTTAAAATATAGTTACTTTTAATACGATTTCTAAAATTTTAACACAACAAACAAAACTCTGTTCATAAAGTAAAAATCATACAGAGATTCCATAGTTTATTTCAAAACTTGATTATTACATAAAGCTAAGATGTTTATTTTTTTTTTATTTAAACAAAGCTAAGCCCATCTTAAAATCCCAAGGTCTGTTATGCCCATATGCACTTCATCTTGGTTAGGACTTGACGCCAGCTTACCATACTCATCGTTACCTGCAATGTAAAGACTTTATGAGCTAATGCATAGTAATATAACACTTTTATCCATGTATAAATTATGATGCATATGGATGACCATCTTAAGCTTTTAAAAGAAACTTAGAAAATATAAAACAACTTCATTAGGGCCCTATGTATGTTGCACTACAAGGTTGGCACTTTTACTCTTTAAACAATATGCCCTTGAGCCTCATTAGTTGATCCTTTGGGCGTTACGTATCGCCGTCCCCAAAAGATTTTTTTTCACTTAGCTTTGAGGGCTTGCCCTCCTTAGAAACTTTGCCACCAAATAGTACAACAACCTATTTTTCATAAATTCTTTTTCTGAAACGTCTTCTTCATAATGTAATCCATGATATGCATGCATTCAATGCAACTTATGCCATAACATTTGAAGTTCCTAGATGCATAACTGAATCAATACACAACACTATTTAAGAACAATATTCTTTAATACAGGCGGCATAACCGACCATAGCATAATTAAGTATAAGTATCATAGATTAGGCAGCAGAGCCGACCATAACATAACTAAGTATCATCAATTAGGCGGCAGGGCTGACTATAACAAAATTAAGTATTATAGCTTAGGCGGTAGAGCCGACCATAACATAACTAAGTATCATAGATTAGGCGGTAGAGCTGACGATAACGTAACAAAGTATCATAACTTAGGCGGCAGAGCCGACTATAATGTAACTAAGTATCATAGATTATAACTAATCACATCATAATAGCCATCACAACATATAGGAATGGTTAAAACTGAAGTTAAGTATGAAAAGAATTTTGTCCTTACATTGCAGTTGAAGTGTTACTTACCTCTTGGCCTTGACTTCTCTAGACCTTTCTAAATTAAGGATTTCTCTACACTTGATATTATGACTTAGAATAGAAAAGAAGGAAATTTATAGGTTGGATTGAAAATGAAAGGGGCTAGGGGTATTTATAGGATTTCTTAAGGCTAATGAATGGCCAGGATTTTGCCACCATAACTCTTGATTAATGGTTGAGATTAACCTTCATAAATACCTTATTAAATTCTAGAATTCATAACTTTCTCTACACACTTCCCTTACATCATCGCTTACGTCATTGCTTATGACATTATTACTTATGTCATCATAACTTAGAATTAAATATTTTATATTATAGTAATAATAATACTAATACTAATACTTAAGGGGGCTTGTTAGCTTAAATAAATTCTATTATATTTAAGTGAGAAAATTGTACCTCACAGTGAAAGTGACTTTTCATCTTCTTTACCTCTTCTAATTATTTTGGGTAGTCAGAGAGAGTTTTCACAATCAAATTATTTTCAACTTTATCTATGTTTGTTAAAGCATTTGTGTAGAACATGTGGAGATGACTCCATTGCCATTCCAGGTTAGTGAATGATTAAAAACAAACATTTAATACTAGTGATACTGTAGTGATAATGTTATGGGTACCTTTAGAAAAATTTTATGATAAACATATTTGGGCCTGTAAATAGTCTGGATGCTAATTGTGTAGTGGGTATTCCTTTTTTTTTTAATGAATAACTCATTTTTTTTTTCACTATACGGATTGATATTGAACTAGAGAAAAGAAAAGTCGTTTTTGTTTATGTTTTAAGGTATTCTTCTTTACGTATGTTAAAAAAAATCATTTTAAATGGTTAGTTATTTTGAACCATGTGCCAGAATTTAAAAAATGTTAATTTTCTTTTTTAGGTATTATGATTTGAACATTTATATGGACTGATGGATCAAATACATGTCAAGGTTCACTTTGGTGGTAAACTAATTAACCTAAGTGACTGTTAGATAAAATGTTTAAGTTTGGTGGCTCTGATTAATGATGTTATGGAGAATGTGTTAATAGACATAGGCTGGATGATGAAAAGTTCTTGATAATGGCTCTGATTAGTTTCATGATCAAAACAAGAGCACGCATGTGTACCACTTATTAAGATTCCTAAGAAAACCGACATGTGGGTGGTTGAGAAATCATTTAGTGTAATCATGTCAAATCCTTAGATTTCCTCATCTTCTATAGCTTTTAAGTTATAAGTAGATTTGGTATTGCTACAAATAGAAGAAGGCTATTCAGGGCCAAGAAAATGGTATTAAAAATGTGTGAGGGTGATTATATTAACTCATATGGTTAATTAAATGGTTATGCCAATGTTTTGCTTATGACTAAAAATGGTGCAACATTAAAGATTAATCAAGAATTAGTTGGAAGCAAGAATAAATTCAAGAGAATTTTCATTAGTTTTAGAGCTAAGCAACATGGATTCATGATCGGGTGCCGAAGATTCATTGGTTTAGATGGTTGCCACTTGAAGACATCTTTTGGAAGCATTTTGATTTCTGCTATTACTTTAAAAGCAAATAATAGTGTTTTTCCTTTGGCTATATGTATATGTGAGGTTTAATCGAAGGAGAGTGGAAAATGGTTTCTAGAACTATTTAAATAGCATATAGATATCCATAATGATATGGCTGTCACATTTATGTCTGACAGGCAGTAAGGTTTCATTTATGCTCTTCAAGATGTGTTTCCAAGTTTTGAAACTAGATGTTGTGCAAGATATGTGTACGCCAACTTTAGAAAACAATATTCAATTGAGATTTTGAGGGAGCACTTTTGGAAAACGACAAGAGCCACTAGCAAGATTGACTTTGATAATGCAATGACAATAACAGAATTAATGAAAACACTTACAAGTGGCTGGTTGACAATGATCCAAGCACATGGTCGTGCCATCATTTCGACTCATTTTACAAGACTGAGTCATGTAATGGTTATCTAAATCAGTATAGAAGGAAACCGATTTTAGAGCTTCTCTAGTTTAGTAGAATGAGGTGAAATTCTAGTTATGCAACCCAAGAGGGGGGTGAATTGGAATTCTAAAAATTATTCAATTTATAATTAAAAACTCAATGCAAATATGAAACAAATTCAAAGCAATAACAAATAAGTTAACCATAATAAAAAGGATAAAGGAAGAGAGATTCAAACACAGAGATTTTTACGTGGTTCGGCCAACCTTGCCTACGTCCACGCCTCCAAGCTTTCCGAGTTTGAGGATTCCACTAAGCAAGCCTCCAAGGCTTCAAAGGCTTACACTTGACTTCCAAGGTGTCAATAACCTTTACAACAAGAGATTATCCCAATCTCTTAACCAAAGTGTATCCCAACACTTACAATCACTCAAAGATAAAAGATTATAAACTTGTTTTGCCTCTCACAATATTTAAGATTACAAAATGATACCCAATATGTGAATAGATTAAGCAAGAATGTATTTAAAGCTCAATGAAGATTGTATTCTCAAGTATAAGCTCAGTAGTCGTGTTGTGAACAATTTCTTGTTTGAATTTGAATGAGCTTATTTATAGATGGAGCTAAAAAACTAGCCGTTATTCACTTTTTACTCACTGTCGGATCGTCGTTTGACTATCAATATGATCGTTGGGTTGGATTTTCAAATTGTCGAATCACCGTTAATTGATGTCGGATCGTCGTTAGTGTCCAGAGACTAGTCTTCAATTCTGTTGGACGTCGGCGAGCCGTTAACCAGATGTCGGATCACCGTTAGTGTCCAGAGACTAATCTTCAATTTTGTTCATTGTCGGCGAGCCGTTAACCAGATGTCGAATCGCCGTTAGTGTCCAGAGACTGATCTTCAATTCTGTTCGTTGTCGGCGAGCCGTTAACCAAATGTCGGATCGCCGTTAGTGTCCAGAAACTGATCTTTAATTCTGTCGTTGTCGGCGAATCGTTAAAAAGATGTCGGCGAGCCGTTTTCTGCAGCAACTGCTACAGTGTACTATTTTTGCAAAATTTCCGTTTGACTGCAAAACTTTGTAACTTTATACTATGGCCCAAAAACTTTATAAAGACTTGTCAATTAGGTCTTTTCTCAGAATTTCAAGCAATACTTGTTATCATTAAAAATCATAAAGCTTTTTCAATTTGAAACCATTAAAATGAGAATAATCAAAATATAATGCCTTTATAAAATAAGAATGATGAAAAATATATGAAAGCTATTTTGAGCTCTTTAAAAGATTAATAGATCTTAATCACGTTTGTTATCATTAAAATCAATAAAGAAATATTTAAGTTAACATGAGGCTTATGAACATGTTAATAATGAGGAGGGAGAAGTGTAAGGATTGGGAGTTAGATATACCTCTAAGAGTACAAAAAAAAAATTACTGAGATTGCTAAGGCTGTATGACGTGTGTCTGTTATAAAAGCAAGCAAATATAATTTGAAGTTGTAGAGATTATCCCTAACATGGAAAGGAATTGTATTATGGACTTGAATAAATAGTATTGCGAGTGTGGTGGGTGGCAGATGAGCCATGGCTGGAATTTACAGAGTCATAGCGAGCCATTTGATTATGTCGACAAGAGCTTAACATGGGAGACATATCTACTTATTTATTGAGCAACAATTATTCCCCTTCCAGATAGGACTAATTGGCCTAAAATTGATAGGCCTTTGAAGCCTTCTATAAAACAAGTTCCTAAGCTAAATAGAAGAAAAGAAGTAAATGAGGCCAAAAGGAAACCATTTTGTAAGAGAAGATTCATTGTGAAATGCAGTAAATGTCATGAAATGGGAGACAACAAGAAAAAAATGCCCAACTTATAAGGTATACATATTAAATATTAATAAATTTTTAAAATTTTATTGAATTCACATGGCTTTTGACATTGTAAAAGAAGAAAAATATTGATGAGATTGAGGACGAGGCTAGCACAAGCACATGGAATAAGGCATATTCAGATCCTAATCAAGTTCCCATTAAACCCTTCACAAGAACTTGTGCAAAGAAATTCACAGAAGTGCTTAATAGGCTGATTCAAGCAACTTGGGCTCAATCAAATTCATGGAGGCCTATTGAAAGAATTGCCAATAATATTTAGACCAACAAATGCATGATTCAGGCTCTTGAAGTTTATGAATAATCCCTCCTACGAAATTAGCAAGTTGGTTTGCACACTATGGCTAAAAAATAAGATACTTTCCTATTTTTGAGGAGGCAAGTAGCATAATAAATTAGTTCTTTATCTTTTAACTGCCTAGTTTCTATTTTTATTAATAACGTGTGTTTCTAGAATTGCCGTAAGGCATTTAAGCCATTTAGGAGACTTTCTTTCTTTCCTTTAGACTAGGCGTTTTCTTTGGGTGTTAATTTTGATGCGATTTTTTCAAACATTCCTTACATGATTTAGGGTTTATTTATGAAATTCCAAGGGCAATTATGAGTTGGAAATTCATGTAAAACAACATTATATAATGTACTCGAATCCAATAAAAAAGGAGATCAATTTTTTCATGCATTTTGCTTGAGAGTTTAATTCACCTTGGTTCTTAAATGAACTCTTTAAATTTATTGAATTTTCGTGGCTTTCAAATCTTTGACATATCAATTAGACCATCCATAGCTGATTGTGGCATCCTCACATACCAAAGTTTGTGCTTTTATTGAGTATTGAGGCGTGCTTCCATTTAATTCCAGGTTTAGAATTTGATTTAGGAGACTAATTCGTTTAGGTCCCGTTAGTTCTTTGCTAGGGTTTTTATAAGATATTAGCTCAAGCTGTCCAAATTCCCAATCACCAGTAGAAAAAAAAGCTCTACTAGTAGAACCAGGTAGGGAACTAAATTTAAAAAGTGCCTATATTAATACTCATTTTCAGGAACAAATGAAGGTCACCAATCAACTGCACAACAACAATTACTTGTATACACTAGAGTGAGACAAAGGAAATTAAGATCTATGTAGACTCCACTAGTACAACCAAAACAAGTAGCTTCACCACCATAAGTACTTGCACAAACACAACCTAAACAAGCAGCAGCTAATATTTAACCTTTATGTTAATTCCTTATTTTTATGTCCATGAATAATAAATAAATTAATATTTTTTAGGAACACATGGGCCTTAAAGTACAAGTGGACAACAACAATGATATAAACCCTGCCAAGAATTGATACGACCCTAATTAATTTAGTCTCTAAGATCTGATTCTAGACCGGGAATCGTATGGAACATGACCCGGTGCTCAGTGAGTGCACGAACCTTGGTATGCGTGAAGACACCTCAATCAAATATGGATGGGCTGATTGTTAAGTCAATAGTTTGAATGCCACAAAAATTCGATAAATTCAAAGAGTTAGTTTAAGAACCAAAGAGAAATAAACTCTCAAGCCGAATTGCAACAAAACTGATCTATCTTTCTTATTGGATGTGAGTACATTATACATGGCTGGTTATAAGAATTTTCATCGCATAATTACCCTTAGAATTTTTGAAAATAAATCCCAAATAAAAATCAATTCAGAATTAATGCCTTGTATTAATTAAAATGCAAACTAATTAAAGAGAAATAGTTGATTTGCCTTGCCACTTGCCTCCTCAAGAAACAAAAATCAGCTTGCATACCTAAAGAAAATGCCTAATCTAAAGCAAATATGGAAAGTCTCTTAAATGGCTTTAATGCCTCACATCAATTAAAATGGAAACTAGGCAAATAAAGAGAAATAACTAATTTGTCTCGTCACTTGCCTCCTCAAGAAACGGGAAGGTATCCAAAAAAAAAAAAAGTAGCATATTTTCCAACCTTAATATACAAGCAAACTTGCTAATGTCATGATAATGATTATTCAGAAACTTCAAGAGTCTGAATCATGCATTTGGTGGTTTGAATATCATGTGCAATTCCTTCAATAAGCCCCCATGAATTGATTGAGCCCAAGTTGCTTGAATAAGCCCATTAAGTACTTCTTTAAATATCTTTGCATGAGATCTTGTGACGGGTCTGATAGGAACTTGAATAGGATCTAAATATGCCTCATCCCACTTATGACAGCTTTGTCCTCAATCTCATCATTTCCCTCCTCTTGAAGAGGATTTGCCCTCAAATCATTATCTACATCAAAAGGACTTAAGTTAAAAACATTAAAAGTAGGACTTGTGTTGTACTCACGGGGCAAATCTAGCTTGTATGCTTTGTCGTTGATATGTTCCAAGACTTGGAAAGGACCATCCCCTCGAGGTAATAACATGGATTTCCTTTATTCCAGAAATCATTCGTTGTGCATGCCTAACCATGCCCAATCGTCAGGTTCAAAGACTAGCTTGCGTCGCCCTTTGTTGGCTTGTTTAGTATATTGTTCAATTCTCCACTTGATGTTGAACTTCGCCATCTCATATATCTACTTAATAATTTCAGCATTTTTCTTGCCACCTAAGTTAACACACTCAGAAAACAAGTAATGCAATTATATCCAATGGAGTTACAGGACTAAAACAATAAACAATTTCAAACAGTGAATACTTACTAGCAAAATGAACAGAATGATTATAAGCAAATCAACATATGGCAAACAATCCTCTCAAGTTTCAATGTTTGTTTTAATGATAGCCTGGAACAGAGTAGATAAAGTTCTATTTACAACTTCTGTTTGACCATCAACTTGAGGGTGACAAGTAGTTGAAAACAATAACTTAGTCCCTAATTTAGCCCACAATGTCTTCTAGAAGTAACTTAAAAACTTACCATCCTTATAAGAAACAATTGTCCTAGACATATCATACAACCTCACAATCTCCTTAAAGAACAAGTCAGTAACATTAGAAGCATCAACTATCTTATGGCATGAAATAAAATGTGCTATCTTAGAAACTCTATCCACAACCACAAAAATTAAGCCTTTCCCTCATTTAGACCTTAGTAAACCTAGCACAAGATCTATCGAAACATCAGTCCTTGCTCACTAGGTATTAGTAATAGGGTGAGAAGCCATGGGGCTGCACATTCGATTTGGCTTACCCATAGGTGACACATCTACCACAATGTTTCTCAACATCTCGTTTCATATGTGGCTAATAGAAGTATTCTTGCAAGACTGCTAAAGTTTTTACAACTTTAAAATGCCTTATTAACCCTTCTCCATGAGATTCTCTCACCAACAAATCTATAAAAGAATAATCAGGCACATACAACTTATTCTCTTTAAACAAGTAACCATTATGCCTAAAGTACCTGCCAACCGTGGTCTTTTCATAAGCTTGGTATTAAATACTAAAATCATGGTCATCAACTTGCAATTCCTTAATATGTTCAAAACCAAGCAATTTCGTATTAGGTGTTGAAATTAGGACATACATGCGGGAAAGTGTATCTACAACAACATTTTTCCTTACCTTGCTTGTAATGAATGACATATGAAATATCTTCATAAATTCCAACTAACGAGCATGCCAACATGTGTTGGCCTTTAAGGTGTTTTAAGGACTCATGATCGGTGTGAATCACAAAATCCTTAGACCATAAGTAGTGTTGCCACATTTCTAACGCCTGAACCAATGCATACAACTCCTTATTATAAGTAGGGTAGTTAAAGGCTGCCCGACTTAGTTTTTTACTGAAGTAGATAATTAGTGGTCCCCCTGCATTAGAACTGTGCCTATGCCCAACATAAAACATCGCATTCAATTTCAAACGTTTTATTAATGTTAGGCAAGGACAATAAGGGAGCATTAGTCAATTTTTACTTGATCATTTGAAACATCTTACCTTGTTCTTCTCCTTACTTGAATCCAATGTTTTTCTTGATTACTTCGATAAGTGGTGCGGTCAATGTGCTAAAATCTTTGACAAAACACTCCTAGAAGCTAGCAAGTCCACGAAAGCTTCTCATTACTTATACTTGTGGGACTTGACCACTTTTGGATTACACGTACCTTCTCCTCATCAACTTGTAAACCATGTGCACTCTTAACAAATCGTAGAAACACAAGTTTATTAGTGTAGAAGGTACACTTCTTCAAATTAGCAAACAACTTTTCTTTACTAAGCACATCTGAAACATATTTTAAATGTACTACATGATCATCCAAGTTTTTGGTAGATATGAGGATATTATCAAAATAAACAACAAAAAACTTGCCAATAAAAGCTCGCAAAACATAATTCATGTCTAATAAAAGTGCTTGGAGCATTAGTCAAACAAAAAGGTATGACTAACCATTCATACAAGCCATTTTTTTTTAAAGGTAGTTTTCCATTCATCTCCTTTCATTCTAATCTAATGATATTTGCTTTTCACATCAATTTTAAAAAACACACAAGATCCATACAATTCATCAAGTATATTATTTAGAATAAGAATGAGATGTCGACACTTTGCCATTATGTTGTTAATGGCTTGGTTGTCGACAAATATCCTCCATGTTTCATCCTTCTTAGGAACTAGCAAAATCGGAATTGCGCATTCACCCATGCTTTCTCTCACATACCTTTATTCTATTAATTAACTAACCTACCATCGAAGTTTCTTTGTCTCTTCTAGGTTACTGCTATAGGCTGGTCGGTTTGGAATGGTTGCACAAGGCATGAAATCAATATGTTGCTTAATCCCTCCAATTAGAGGTAAATCATGTTGTCTTACAAAAGAGAAATAATAGAACTAGGCAAAATAGGGTCAAGTTCGTTAGTATTTGAAAATGCATCTTTGTACAGAAGCATAATCATTGGCTGATGCAAAAACATCACTCTTTTTATCTCACTTGATCTTGCATAGAAATTTTTGTGTTTTCCTTATGATTTTCTTTTAGTGGCTACATTTTTCTTTTCTTTTTCTCTTTCACTTTTCTCGCCCTCTCTCTAATTGTCACTCTCTATTTCTCTCTTTTTCTTTTGTTCCTTTTCTTTCTTTTGATCACTCTCTTAGAGAAGTTTGAAGACTGGATAAAGTAAAATGATCAAGACATCATCACTTAAGACATCTAGTTCATAAGCAAAGAGAGCGCCATGGTCCGAAAGCAACATGAAGACTTAAACTCACTATCACACACGAAACAGCATCTAC
>NW_006262022.1:14444087-14464868 GCF_000493195.1 Citrus x clementina
ACCTGCGTTGTTGCCAATATCAATAGCTCTCCAGTTTAACAACATCTACTTCATAGTAATAATAGACTGGAAAATAATAAACAAAATATGAAAATTATTAATTCTAATCTTGATGCAACACAGATTATAGATTGAAAAAACATCACGACCAATCAATTCGATTAAACTCTAATTTACAAGCCTAATTCAAAAATAAATTGAGAATAAAACCTACAGCTTGAAGATTCAGGTGGTGAAGAAAAGGAATGACAGCAATGGTTGATGAGTTGTAGTGTTAGACACCACAGTGGTGGTTGAGCTAGGGTGTCTCGTGGCAAAGCCAGTTGGCACCTATAGTGGTGGTGATAGAGCAAAGTTGGCCAGACATATTTATTGTTGGAGAGATCAGCATCGAGAGTTTTTGTTGGTGGAGAAATCAGCAATTAAAGTTTTTGCAAGTGGAGAGATTGGCAATGATCGATGGTAGATGAGTTCTTCGAATTTTTATTTTTTAGATAGTAATAAACCTGCATAAACCCAACACCCTCTTGGTTTTACTTAATGTTGGCATTACTGCATTTTAATTTCGTCTGATACAATATCTAACAAAAGCCAAACATGGTATATAATTAATTTAATGCAATACTAAGTCCCAATACAACATTATGAGGGGTGCCAAATGTGCCCTTATGGATCAACTTGTAGATGGTATGTTTTGTAAAGTTTTAATTTAAGTTTATTTTTTAAGTTATATGAACCTTATTCAATTTGTTCAATTTTTTAGCGTCTAGAACTTCAAAAATCAACAATGGCCGACCAACTTGGTATTTCAACATGAAAACTTCTATTCATTATAATAAAATTTAGGTAATAAAATTAATATACATCCACTTGTTAGTTATTAAATGTCACTTTATTTTATTTAGTTTAATTGTTGGGTGCTTGGTTCACTTTGATATAGGTAACATGGATGGTGGATATAGTTGTGGCTTGTGTGTTATTATGGAGTTTTGTCAAATGTTTAAGCAATATCAATGGTAATATGATATTGCAGACTTTTGTTTTTGTTTTTGTTATCATGGATTTATAATTGGGAAAATATCCACCGTCCACCCGTTTTTGACACCTTTTTCAAAAATACACAATTCTTTCATTTTTTTGCTGGAATCCACCTAAAGTTACATTTTGTTTCACTTTTCCACTTCCGTTTGAAATCCGTTAAGAAAACTAACGGAAAATTAATAAAATGACCATTTTACCCCCAAAACAAAAAATTAAAATTTCACCTTAAAAAATTACCAAAAATAATCAGATTAAATCTAATTATTTTTCCCCTTCAGTCAATAAAGAAATTAATTCCACAAACATCAAATGCAGATTTTTTTTTAAAATATGTCTGTAATTAGAATGCTAAATTATAATAGTAGTATTAAAAATAGCCCAATCTCGCAAACCATCAATTAAATTTAAGATAAGTAGAGTTTTATTATTCATTGAGTTTTAATCTCTAGTAGTTAAGATTTTTTTATACTTCATTAACGTACCAATAATGATATTCATCATTAAATCTTATTATTTTTGGCATTTTTTAGGGTGAAATTGTAATTTTCGTTTTGGGGGTAAAATGGTCATTTTTTTAAGTTTCCGTTAGTTTTCTTAACGGATTCCAAACGGAAGTGGAAAAGTGAAACAAAATTTAACTTTAGGTGGATTCCAGCCAAAAAATGAAGGAATTGTGTATTTTTGAAAAAGGTGTAAAAAACGGGTGGACGGTGGATATTTTCCCTTTATAATTTTAATACATTTTAAAATTATGCATGTTTGTAAATTGTGGCTTTATTGCGTACTGTTACCCTTATTATTTTGTTTTAAATTGAGGATTTTATTTATTTATCTCTAGTGTTAGTATGTGTACATACTAGTTAATTAGATGAAAATTGTCAAAGCTAGTAAAATTAGGTGAAAACAAAAAAATTAATATAACTGTGATGTCCAACTAAACCAAATCAAATTTTATAACCGAAACGGAATATTTTGATTCAATTTAGTTTGGTTCTATTTCTAAGGAATCAGTTAGTTTTAGTTTGGTTCAGTTTGGACCAGGACCGAACCGATGGATGTTACCCACTCATAATGAATATAGCTCTTACAAAGGGATGAATATTGTCTTTGTTTATACCGAATTCAAATGTTGATTTCATTTTTCACTTACATTGTGATTTGTTAGTACCTTGAGCGCAAATGTCAATGTTGCTACCCACTCATAATGAATATAGCTCTTACAAAAGGATGAATATTGTCTTTGTTTATACTGGATTCAAATGTTGATTTCATTTTTCACTTACATTGTGATTCGGTAGTACCTTGAGCGCAAATGTCAATGTTTTCTTTATTTTAATTTAAGATTTGATATTAATACAACTTGAGTTGAGAGTTGAGATTGAGTAAATGACTATTTTGTCTTGATTCTTATCTCTTTTATATTACTCAATTTATACAAGCAACGTAATTAGAATTATCTACCTATTACACTTTGAAGTGAAACTATCCATGAGTAATTTGGGCCTTTGTACCATCAATATGCAAAGGATAATTTATAATGATAAGAAGACTACCTTAAGAGATTAATTATAGAATAAGAAAAAGAACAAAAAAGAAACAAAAAAAATGAAAAACTGCACATGCTGAAAAAAAATGGAAGTCAAAATAAAAATGCGTATCTATGCACGTGTCATTAAAAAATAAATCTTGAGATCAAGATGATAAGGTTAATTTGATCTACTCTTATTCTCATTAATGGCAAAGGCTGTTGACATTGACTACTTCATGAAGAGATTTTGATTGAATTGATTAACATACACCCTATATGAGTTTAATGTGACATTAGGTTGATTCTTGAATGGGAGTTAATACTTTGCTAGTATTTGAGCTTTTCTTTGAGTTGTATATTAATATGTATTCTTCGAGGCTGACTTCATGAAATTTGACCTAAATTGTGTGAAATTTTAAAGTGCCTTCAATTGTTTTGCTTATTGTTTTTAGTTTATCATTATTGATGTTTATGGGTATCATTAATGGAAACCTTCATGAGACTGTCTTGTCCACTAGGACACCTAGGGATTTAAAAGCTTGTCATATATTCTAAATGCAATCGTATTCACTTGCGAAAGTGGTTTAGCTAAGATTTTATTTTTGTTTATTTTTTTTAGCTTAGTTTTACTGAAGGACTAGCTAAAGACAATTGTGGGAGAATTTGATAAGTGCTTAATTTCACATTAGTTTTCATTACTTTCATTGCAATTATTTGATTTTTTGTTTCAAGAACATTTGGACTCTTTACTAGTCTTTTATGTTTTGTAGGAGTTATTGAGGCAAAGAAATAAAGATGAGCAAAAAAACAGCGAAATTAGTGTGAAGAATATCCAAAATACAATTTCATGAATTTTGAGTGCTTTTTGGATGGATTTTTTTGTCTCTATTTACATTATTAAGCTATATTAGAAGTGCTAAGATTGCGATCAGATTTAGGCTAAAAAGATTGACTCTTGAAGGGCTAGTCGAATTTCCTAATTGGGCTTACAAAAATAGATTTTTGAAGCTATTCTACCACATGGCTTATTTGCTTTTTTCAAAATCCTATTCTCATAAGATTATAGACACCTAAGAAGAGGTAAAATATGAGGCATCAATTTAAAAAAGAGAAGATTGCAAGGAATATAGAAGTAGGCAAATTGGACATAACACTTGGTTGCCATAACTATAATCTAGCCAATATGCATTTTTTTCTCGTCTTCTATTATTTTCTTTTTTTGGATTTGATATTTAATAATTAAGAAATGTTTGAGTAATCTTTTTATTGGTTAAGGTTGATTTCAAAATGATAGATATAGATATTTGGTTAATAAAGTTTTAGAATTTCTTTATTTTTCTTAAGAGAATTTTATATTTCACTGACTTAATGTCAAGAATTGCTATTTTGTTTGTTTAGGTGGCTAATGATGAGAACTAGGTTGCTAAAGCGTCACAAGATCCATTGAACATCCATGGAAGTCCAGTAATAAGGGTAAGAACCAAGAAAACAAAGGAAGCATTTGATGAGAACCAAGTTGCTAAAGCTTCGCGAGATCCATTGAACATCCATGTAGGTCCAATGACAAGTGCAAGAATAGAGAAAATGAAGGAAGCATTAATGGATTAATTAAGCACACTCAAATTCCTGCTTTGTTCAAGACACTAATTGCCTGAATTGAGTATTTGTGATAGTCGATACTTGTCAATATTATTCAAGATTCTAAATCTGATTTAGAGTGACCTCCATGAAAAATGAACAAGGCCTTATCAAATTAAAAAGAAAATCAAGTACAACCTTTGTTTCCTAATCTATTTTGAAAACAAGATCTTTTATTTCCTTTTAACTTGAGGATCATATTACGTCAAGTTATAATTAGCAATAAGGAAAATTTATTCCATTAGTAAAAGTCAATTATATAAACCCATGACACCCTATTGGGAATTCTAAATCTAAATTTATAATAATAGTTAGAGCTTTCTATTTGGTTCTTCAAAGAACTTCCAGTACTTATCAAGATTTGATCATGTGGCATTTTTTCTTGACTGATCACTCACAATCTTTCTCTTCTTTCTTGAGTGTGGCGTAAACTCTAGATTTCTTATACCGTTGATTCTTATCTTTATAGATAAAGGTTATTGCTTGAATATGAATTAAAATGAACCTTGGGAAAGAAACCTTATTGACTGCAAGGTCTCACTTGTTATTGTGAGATTTATATCAATTTGTATCAAAGCTTAAGTTCTAAATGAGGTTTGACCTATACTAAATTTATTTTGTTCCTCTAATTTTTTATACTTTTTATTTCTTGTTTCTAAATTTTTATCTGAATCCATAAACCTACCTTCTTTAGTTATACTTTTCCCCAACTTTTGCTTAATCCTTCAAGTTCTATTGTTTCTCATTCAAGACTAAAAAAAAAAATCCTAAAAAGTAAAAATTCCAAAAATCAATTTAATTTAAAAAGATAGCTTGGTGTTCAAGTTTCGCCTATTCCTATTTACTGTATTTTGATTTAAAACTAAGGGAAATCCTTATTGCATCAAGATTTGTATTCTTTTTTTTCTTTCTTTGTTATTGATTCGATTTCCTGAGTTTACATTGTTGCAAGTTAATTTTAATTGAGATAATTTAAGTTAAAACAAGAAGTAAAAGAGAAATTAAGGAGTATTTGTTAGGTTTTCTAACTTTGTTTTGCATGTTATTAGATACGCTCGAGACAAAAATAAGTCTATTTATGATGGTGCTCAAGAAAAGAAAGACTAGACTCTTCTCTAAGTCCATAGAACAAAAATTTGAATGCTTGGAATTGAAGTTTGATGAGGTGAATAACAAAATAGATAAAGTTGAATCTAGTTCACATATGATGTGAAACTCACAAGGATCAATGAGACCGTACACTCAATGAGGTTATTTTGCCAAGGATTGTTCTAATTCATATTCAAATAATCATAAAATAAAGATCTTTGCCCTTTACCTATAAAGCTAAGAACCAATGGTATAAGAAATTTGAGGTTGACACCACAATCAAGAAAGAAAAGAATATTGTGAGTGATAGTCAAGAAAAAAAAGCCACAAGATGAAATCTTGATAAGTCTGAAAATTCTTTTAAGAACCAAAGAGAAAAACTCTCACTATTATTATAAATTTTGATTTAAAATTCCAATAAGGTTACATGGGTTTATATAGTTGAATTTTACTAATGGAATAAGGTTTTCCTTATTGCTAAATATAACTTAAGGTAAAATGGAAATAAAAGATCCCGAAAGGAAATGAAAGATCTTGCTGATCCTAAAGTGAAAAAAAAAAGATTTTGTTTCCAAAATAAATTAGCGAATGAGATTTTGCATGATTTCTCTTCCTAATTTGATAAGGCCTTGTTTGTTCTTCATGCAAGTCACTTCAAATCAAATTTAGAAGTATGAATAATATTGACTAAACATTAACTATCTTGAATTTTTAATTTAGGCAGATTAGTGTCTTGGACAAAGCATGAATTTGAGATGTACTCAATTAATCCATTTAATATTTCCTTCATTTTCTTGATTCTTGCCCTTTGAATAGGAAACCATTTCTTCCTCATATGCAATCAAACCAATCTCTTGCTCAAGTACAACTTTCTTGTGCTCTTTATTAACTTGGTTAGCATATCGTTCTGTTATATTCTCAATGCTTTGCCTTACATTTTTATGGATTTGCATAACAAAGTCATCTTTCTTCTTTCCATCTAAATTAATTTGCTTATCCATAGGTAAAGGGGTTATGTCCAAAGGAGTTAATGGATTACAACCATACACAATTTCAAAAGGTGAAAGTTTATTTGCTGAAGCACACTCCTATTATATGCACACTCTATATGTGGCAAACATTCTTCCCATGTTTTCAAGTTTTTTTTTTTTTTGTATTATAGCATGCAACAAAGTAGATAAAGTCTTGTTAAATGCTTCAGTTTGCCCATTAATTTGTGGATGACAAAAAGTAGAAAACAAAAGTTTAGTTCTTAACTTACCCATAAAGTTTTCCAAAAAAAAACTTAAAAAACTTAGCATCTCTATTGAAACAATACTTTTAAGCATGTCATGCAATCTCACAATCTCCTTGAAAAACAAGTTAGCAATATGTGAAGCATCTTCAGTTTTGACATGGAATAAAATGTACTACCCCTTTTTGACCTAGGTAAACCTAGCACAAAATTCATATATATGTCAGTCTAAGGTTCATTAGATATAAGCAAAGGAGTATACAAACCACGATGTTTAACTCCATACTTAGCTTGGCTATAAGTAACACACTTATCATAAATCCTTTCTACATCACGTTTCATATGAGGCCAAAATAAATGTTTGTGCAAAACACCTAAAGTTATAGATATACCAAAATGCCCCATCAAACCACTCCAATAAGCTTCTCTAACGAGTAGGTGACGCAATGAATATTCAGGCACGCATAACTTATTTTTCCTTAAATAAAAAACTATTATGCCCAAAGAATTTTCCAATTGCCACTTTCTTATATGCATTAAATACATTACCAAAATCAGAATCACCAACATACAAATATTTAATGTACTCAAAACCTAATATTTTTGGATCTAAGGTAGAAAGTAAGGTGTACCTTTGAGATAATGCATTAGCCAAAATGTTTTCCTTACGGTTCTTGTACTTGATCAGTTAGGGAAAAGTTTCAATGAACTCTACTCACTTGGCATGGCTTTTGTTGACCCTTTAAATGCTTCAAGGGCTCATGATCCGTATGAATTGCAAACTCCTTTGGCCAAGGATAAAGCTGTCAAGTTTCTAAAGTCCTAATTAATTCATACGTTTCTTTGTCATATGTAGGGTAATTTAAAGCTGCTCCACTTAGCTTTTCACTAAAATATGCAAGGGGACGTCCTTCATTCATTAGAATAGCTCCAATACTCATTCCCGAAACATCGCACTAATTTCAAAAGTTTTAGCAAAGTTAGGTAAAGTAAGCAAAGGTGCATTAGTTAATTTCTATTTAATCAAATTAAGTTCCTTTTCTTATTCTCCCCCCCACTTAAAACCCACATTCTTTTTAATTACTTCAATCAAAGGTGCAATTAAGCTACTAAAATCTTTCACATATCTTCTGTAAATGCTAGCTAATCCATAAAATTTTCTAACATTACCCACACTTATAAGCTTTGGCCAATCTTGAATTCTTTTTATCTTTTCTTCATCTACGTCAATTCCTTTAGCACTAACAAACAAAGTGAGAAATACAAGCTTATCCGTGCAAAAGGTACTCTTTTTAAGGTTAGAAAACAACTTTTCTTTTCTTGAAACATCTAAAACAAGATTTAAATGTTTAACATGTTCATCTAAGTTTTTTTCTAGAAATTAGTAAATCATCAAATTATACAACCACAATTATGAATAAAAGCATACAAAACATGGATCATTAATCTCATGAAAGTACTAAGTGCATTAGTTAATCCAAACAACATAAATAAACACTCATATAAGCCATATTTTGTTTTAAATACAGTTTTCTGTTTATCACCTTCTCTGATCCTAATTGATGACATCCACTCTTAAGATCAATTTTAGGAAAAAAAAACACAAGAACCATATAATTCATCAAGCATATCATCTAATCTAGGAATGAGATATCTATACTTTATAGTGCTATTGTTGATGGCACGACAATCAACACACATCCTCCATCACCCATCCTTTTTAGGAACAAGCAACACTAGAACCCCACAAGGACTCATGCTTTGATGTACATACACCTTCTTTATAAGCTTATCTACCTTCGAAGTTCTTTTGTCTCCTTAGGATTGCTTTTATAGGCTGGCCTATTTGGATTTTATGCTTTGGGTATGAAGTCAATTTGATGCTTAACTCCTTTTATTGGTAGTAAACCATTACGTATCTCTTCGAGAAATATGTCTTCAAATATAAAAGAGAAATAATAACACTAGGCAAAAAAAGAATAAGTTCATTAGTACTTAAGATAATTACTTATTTAATTTTTTTTGGCAGACGTTGAGGAAATAAGATTGGAGGGACATAGACCTGATTGGTGCTGATTGTTTTGACTATGGAATTTCTAAGTTTACTGTCTCAAATGTTCTACTATTGTCCTTAAATTTCTCCATGTCATCTTCTTTAGTTTCTTTTATTTCTTTTTATAGTTCTTTAAGTTGTTTACCACTTCGAAGCATAATTGCACTCGTTTGTTCCTTAAAGTCTTATGGTCTATTGGATAGTAAGTTTACAATTTGACCCACTTGTCTCTCAAGATTTTGGATTGATGCAGGTTGATTTTGAAAAGTTGTCTCTATTTTGGTCATGAATTAAGACGCACTTGTTTTAAGCTAAGTAAGAGCATCTTCCAAATTTGATTTCTTTTCTCATGGTTGGAACCCTAGGGGTGGATTCAATGTATTTTAAGTGTTCTTCCATGAGAAATTCAAGTG
Source organism: Citrus x clementina (assembly GCF_000493195.1). NCBI lineage: Eukaryota > Viridiplantae > Streptophyta > Magnoliopsida > Sapindales > Rutaceae > Citrus > Citrus x clementina. Next base: position 14,453,084 of record NW_006262022.1, read on the forward strand.
GTTTCTCCAGCCAGGATCGTAGGTACTAGAATACAAGTTATTTTATTGTCTTTAGAAGTTTGACATATAATGAGCTTGTTTAGCAGATGTTGATGCAAAAGGACTCCCAGCTTGGCAATGAACACTAGCACTATTCCCTCTAGCATAATTCCCTCCATAAAACTCACACACTTGTGTTTAAATAGCATTAGTATTCAGGAGTCCTAGTTTATTAGATAAAGTAGTCATCTATGCAGATAGAGCAATGATAACATCAACATTATAGTTTCTTGCAGCTTTGTTTGGTATTAATCGTTGTAAAGACCATTGATAATTATTAGATGCCAACTTCTCTTATAATTCATAAGTTAATTTTAGTGTATTTCCCATCAATGTTCCTCTTGTTACAACATTAATCATTGTTCTAGTAGTAGATCTCAAACCATTGTAAAAAGTCTGTACCTGAAGCTAAACTGGTAGACCATGACGTGGGCATTTTCTTAGTAGGTCTTTGTATCTCTACCATGCTTCATATGACGACCTCAACTCGAACTGAACAAAGATTGTGATTTCATTCCTCAACTTGGCTATTTTTGTTGGAGGATAGAACTTTGATAAAAACTTCGGTGCTAATCCATCCCATGTAGTAATTATCCCAGGAGGAAGTGAGTTCAACCATTCTTTGCTTTATCCCTCAGTGAGAATGGAAAAATACTTAGCATGATAGCATTGTCTAAGACTTTATTCAAATGTGTCACGAATTTCCAAGAAATTTACAATATGAGCATAGAGACCATCATTTGGCATCACAGTAAATTGTACTGACGTCTGAATCATCTGTATTATAGCTTATTTAGTCCCAAAATTATTGTCTTGAACTGCAGGCTGTGTAATGCTTGAGCGGGTACCATTAACTGTAAAAATAATCTCGTGTAAGTCTTGCATCTCCCTTTTCTTGTACTGCTTTATCAATCATGATTAATTGTTGGTCGTGTAAAGCTTTTCTCCTTCCTCTGCTGAGCCTTCTACATGTACATTTAATCTCTGGATCAAAAGACAATAAATCAAAACTTATTGAATGTTTCATAAGATTAAACAAGAAAACAAAAATAAAAACAATAGAAATAAAATTCAAATGAAACTAAGGCAAGTTGGTATTAACACTAATCTAAATAATCCCCGGCAACGGTGCTAAAAGCCTTTTGTGTAAATTAGTGGGTGTACTAGTCGACACAAGTAATATAATATAGAGTATCATCCCATAGAGATTGTATATCCTATCAACTACCCAAATTATTTTAAAACCCTAATTCATTTGAATAATCGATTAAGAGAATTTATATTAAAAATTAAAATAAAACAAGCAACTAAAAATTAAATAAGAATGCAAACGATTATGAAATTACCAAGAGATTAAGACACTAGGACATCCTATTTCACCATAACTATTCCAATTTAATAAAAATTATTACCCATGTTGACAACGAATATCCCAAATCCTCCCTCAAGTAATATCATAAATACCCTCACATATTAACTCACTATATGTTTGTAAAAAAAAAAAAATACAAAGATTCATTGAGTTATATGAAAATTCTCAGATAAACTACACGAATCACGTTGGCGCATCTTTGTCTTTCGTTCAAATTTACGGAATCTCTTTATACTGGGCAAAAACAAATAAATCTTATATCGGTCTCGTTATCTATCTTGAAATTATTCAAATATTGGCCAGATATTTAAAAGTATTAAGCACAATAATGAACACTCAATCATAGAATAATTAATTAAAAATAACACAAATTTATAGAATTAAAACTTCATAGTTTAGCTACATCATAGTCTTAGTAAAATAAATTATTTCATAGAAATATAAAGAGATTCCATAAATTTGGTAGGGAACATTCAAGTGAGATAATTGGAAAAGAAAGAGAAAAAATAAACTCGAGAAGTTGTCTCTCTCCAATCTTTGTAATCGGCTTCTCCAAATTTCTGCTCTCAGTTTATTGCATGTAGTTGCTGCTTTTCTTTTTCGTCTTATTCTCTTCTATGCCTTCCTTCGGCTTCCACTCATGCCCCTTTATATATTAATGTTGGCTGCCCTTTATAATTGGTAAGCCAATAACGATTTGGCTAAAATGCCCATCACGTGAATGACTTAGAATTTCAAATTCATTACCTTTTTCTTCTTTTCTTTTATCCTTCATGTTATTTGCCTTATTAATAAAATTAAATAATTTCCAAAGCTAATTCTTCTCCTCTTCACATGATTGCCACAATTAAGACTTGGCTTCTTCGATTTTTTTTTCCGTTTTAACTCTCATTACTTTCCTTAAATTTTTAATTAATTTCTTCTTTAAGCTTTTCTTACTTAAATATTCTAAAATATGAGCCTACCATAACAAATAATAAAAATTAAGACAAAGATTGAATAAATAAATGTAAATTAAGGGAAGAAATAAAATAATATAAAAGTAAAGGTAAATCAATTGGCCTAAAAATGAATGTTTAGTGGTGGAGAATGATTCCTTAACCATATTTCGTATCATATTTCAACTTCTTTAAAGTAGTTTAGTTTGCATAGTAAATCAACTCCAAATCCCCCCAAATTTTGTGATATGAACCCTGCCAAAAACTGACGTGACCTTAACTAATTTAGTCTCCAATATCAAATTCAAAACCTAGAATTGAATGTAACTATAACCTTATGCTTAATTAAGGCACGAACCTTGGTATGTGAGGATGCATAATCAGTTATGAGTGGTTCGATTGATAAGTCAACGATTTGAATGCCATAGAAACCTGGTAAATTCAAAGAGTTAGTTTAAGAACCAAAGAGAATTAAACTCTCAAGCCAATTGCATCAAAACTGATCTATCTTTTCTTATTGCATTCAAGTACATTATATAGGTTTGGTTAGAAGAATTTCCATCCCATAATTGCCATTGGAATTTCAAAAATAAATCCCAAACGAAAATCAAATCAGAAATAATTCCCAAAGAATTAAGCAAATAACGAAAGTCTCCTAAATGGCTTAAATGCCTTACATCAACTTTGAAAACACACGTTTTTTAATAATAGAAATGGAAACTAGGTAATTAAATGATAAATAGCTTATTTGTCTCGTCACTTGCCTCTTCAAAAAAAAAAAGAAAAAAGGAAAGTATCTGAAAAGGAAGATAACATATTTTCCAGTTAGAATATTCAAACCAACTTGCTGATTTCATGGAAGTGATTATTTAGAAACTTCAACAATCTCAATCATGCATTTGAATTTCATGTGCAATTCTTTCAATAGGCCTCTAAGAATTTGATTGAGCCCAAGTTGCTTGAATCAGCCCATTAAGTGCTTATTTGAATTTCTTTGCGCGAGCTCTTGTGATGGGTCCAATGAGAACTTGAATAGGATTTGAATATGTCTCATCCCATGTTGTTGTGACAGCTTTGTCCTCAATCTCATCATTCCCTTCATCTTGAAGAGCTGCATTAAAAGGACTCAAAGTATAAACATTAAAAATAGCACTTACATTGTAAGGTGAATCCATATATCTAGTTCATCACTAATTTTAGATTAAATATGACCCTTTTCGGATCAAGTTAAACCCAACTTAGGAAACTCAATCTAAAACTAAGTATTGCTCTAATATGTTTCACTAAGACAGACCTTTTTGAGGCTCTTTCTTAACTAGTATCACTAAATGGGTGGTCAGCCGAAATAGTAAATTGCAAAATAAGGTGCTATAGCAAACATGCAGCAACACAAAATATCAGTCAATTAACCATTAAGTTTGTTTATCACTAAACCACAAGCAAAATAGTTTCAGCCATTAAACAATTCATTATGACGAGATAGAAATAAAACAACAAGAAATAAGAGTGAGATCCGCTTGATGTTCTTCTAAAATCCTTTATTGCAATCGCCAATTCTCTCTCTTGATCTTTGTTTTCTCTTGTTTTGTTTCTCTTTTTTTTTCTAATGACGGCTCCCCCTTTTTTTCTTTTCATGTGTGCTCCATTTTATATCTTAGAATTAGGGCAACGGGAAGCCTGGGGCACACATATTCCAGTTTAAGAAACTCCAGATCAGTATCTTCCAAGTATTTCGCACGAAATCTTCTCTGTCGTTGCTCCAGGATTGCTACAGCAACGATGCTACAACAATAGTGCTACAACATTGGCTTCAATATCTGCATAGTTCCAAACTTGTTTCAATTCGGCTCTAACCAAGTTCTTTCCTTATCTTTACAAGCCCATTGCAGCCGCATTCATTCCTTGAAATTTGAGCTTCCTACCACCTACAATTATGCATATGATCTAAGCACACAATTTATTCTAAATCAAACAAAACTCATTAAAAGTAAACTAAAATGGATGTTTATGCAAAACATTACTAAAATGCAATAAAAACATATCATTTACTCTCTAAGTAATCTTGATTTAAGTGTAAAAGTGTCATGATAACTCTCATTTCATAGAGTTATCACACTGCCAAACTTAAACCATTACTTGTCCTCAAGTAATATCAACAACACTAACACTTCAATCATACAATAATGCAACAAATAACTTAGCTCTGTTATCAAATTTGCAAGGATTCTTCAACCCTCAGATCACACTCTTAATCATGTAAAATTGCTATAGCAGTTTAGTTCTAGACTTAGGCCGCATTCTGTCCAAAGTGTGTATGTGTGTGTGTACTGTGATTAAGTCTAGAGGCGCCGCAGCATTGCACATGCATTATATAACTCAGAGGTAAAGCATAAGTACATTCACATGTGGGGGAGAAGTAGTCACAAACATGTTAAAACTGTGCTATAGCTAAATATCTTTTTTTTTTCAGTCAAACAAATTATCTTCAATGTAACATTGATTTTTCATGTGAATGTCTATCACTTGTAATGATGACACCTAATTACTCAACCAATATATAGATCAGAGTTGCTACAGCAATGCTTGTAACATAGTCTTATCTAAAGATATCTTTTAACTCAAGGTTGAACATGGGGTTCATGAACGACTTGACTACTCAATATCCTAGATAGAGGAGTATTTTCTCTTTTTTTTTTTTTGTTGCTACAACAATGCTCATAACTCTTATTGCCTTTGGACTCAAGTCTGCATATGAGGTGCATACTTAACCCTTGTTACTTAGCAATTTAAGCCATTGGAGTAGAATTTATTTCATAACAAGCACAGTTTAATAAAAAATTTTCCCCAAAAACTTGAGATATTTTCTACCCTTTTTTATTTTTCAGGCTCTTCTACAATATTCTCATCAAACTCAACCAAAGCTTAAGTGTTGGGACATAATTTCAACCTTCATCTAAAAACTATCCTTACTTGGCAATTACAAATATTGAATAACACTCAATTTATCTTCATTAATTTTTTCAATCCATACAAATACACTAGATTACATAGCTTCACATAACACACAACACAAACACATTACATCATAACACAACCCCCCCAAACTTAAGAGGTGGTATGTCCTCACACGCACACAAAACCAAATAAAAATAAACATGCATATGCGAAATATAAAGACATAAAAAATAGATAAGAAAATGAAAGAAAATAGATGTGCAAAATGAAAGAAAAGTTTTTTTTAAGAAATAAGAAAATAAATTGGTTGGTAGGGAGTACTCCCCTATTGTTGGAGAGTGCTGTGGCAGCACTAGTAAAGTAGAATCACTGTTGTGGGGCTCCACCTCGGGCACTCTTCCTTGGTGAGATGCGTGCTGCAACAACTGATTTCTTCTTCTTCTTGCTTGGACTGGTTTGGGGGGTATCAACAACTTCTTGAGGTGTGGGCTGATCAGACTTTGTTCTCTTAGTTTCGGGTTCTTCTGATGCCTGCATTACTACAATATCTCCAGAGGGTTGTGCCCCTTTACGTTTGCTGGATACCTTGGGAGTTTGACTAGGAGATTCGATGAGAGGCTTCTGAGTAGTGGTTGCTGGAGGGGTTGTTGTAACAGTTTTCCCCAGATGTGCGTTCAGCAATAATGTCCAACAAACTCTTCTTTTCTTCAGCAGTTATTGTAGCCTTGGTAACAATTGCTTCAATTTCTGCATCAATATCATCTTGATCGTTGTCTGATTCTTCATCAGTCAGAACCTTTTCCTTGCCTTTGCTTGGAAATACTGCAACCAGGGGGTTCATCATCATTCTCATCCTTTGTCTCCTCTTTATAAGCTTTTATTATGTGCTTCTTTTTGTGCTTAGAAGGCATTACTGGAGTGCCTCATCCTTTTCCCTGTTGATTCTGCTTCTGTACTCTGTTCCTTCTTGTTCTTTTTCCTTCTCCTCTTTCTCTTCCTCAGCTTGGTGGTGGCTCTTCCTTGGATTTTGATTCTTCTTTACTCTCTGCTGTTGCCTCAGCTGCTGGAGCATCCCCTACCGATGCTTGGAAATTAAATGGTTGTAGCAAGGAGTCAGGGAAGTCTTTGTTCTTTTTCTTTATGTAGACTGCAAACTGATGCATATGATTTTCAAGGTGCATCAAATAATTCCAGAATCTTTGATTTTCTTCTTTTTGTGCGTGTACACATTCATTGATGGTGTCACTCAATTCTTGTAGCCTCCTCTCAATGCCAGTGACATTCTTTGTTGTGGTCACAGCAACATGTCCTGGTTTTGCTGCAACAGCAATTTCCCTAGTAATTCTTTCAACAGTTAGGGTAGTAAGAGCTCCTTTATTCTTAATACTTTCATCTTTGGTTGATATTTTCACCCACTATTGAGCATTGGTCCTATTGCAACATATTGGAGTAAAATTTCTTAATGATTGGGAGCACAGGGTCCAGTGAGTGAGTGCAAAAATTTAGCCATCCACTCTTTGCTGCAGCAGCATAGATTGTGTTGATTGTTCCTAGAGGGAATTAAAGACCTTTGTGCTCTAAAATCTTCCTAGGCTCTATAAATTGATCAGATTTTTCCTTAACTTTGTAACTATAGAAGCGTGATGGGTCTTTTAGTCGAGCGGCTGACTTCTTGTACCTCGTCATTATTAGAGCAACAGAACTGAATTGTTGGGTACCTAAAAAAACAAATCGTGAAAGGGAATCCAAAATATGTGGAGAACTATGGTCCAGAAGAGAGAGAATTTGGATGAGAATGAAAAGAACCACAGTAAAACTCTAATTTATAGGTGACGGTAAAATAGAGAAAAAGTTAATTAATGGGATAAATTTGGAAATTGAATTTAAACTTTAAAACAAATCCACATTTAAAAGGAAAGGATATCGGGGTCAGGAATATAGGGATTATATAATCCATTTTTATCTTCGTCTTGATTTGTTGAGCCAGCTGTCAACAATTTACTCCCAACAATTAAAAAAGACTTTCGATAGTTGTGTCAATGTAACGGTAATAATCATTACTACAGCAAGTAATCTAGTGCTACAGCAATGGTGATAAAGTCCCCTGTTTGATGAGAACCACTGTCCAATTGTCATGTGAAGTGTAATGCTGCAACAACTCGTATCAGTGTTTTAGCATTTTTTTTAAATGCTGCATAAAAAAATTAGATAAAAAAAATTCAAAATGTCAACAACTGTAAAGAACAAAAAAAAAACTAAATTTAATGTAAAAAAGAAAAATTGAAATAACTCCCTTAATCATTGGGTTGCCTCCCAATTAGTGCTTGATTTTAGATCTTTTAGCCTAACCTTCCCTTAATTGGTCAAACTGGGTCTGTGAGGCATAAATCCTCCCTTGAATGGTGCAAATCATCATTAATATAGTGTTTAACCTGCTATTCATTTACCATAAATTCATGACCAGTTCTCTCATTTTTGAGGTCCACGGCACTATGAAGATGGATTTTTGTAAGTCTAAAAGGCCCGAACCATCTAGACTTTAACTTTCTTGGAAAAAACTTTAATTGTATAACAAAACTTGTTAGCCTGGAATTAAATCCCTTTGTTGGATGCATTTATCATGCCATTGTTTTGTTTTATCTTTGTAAATCATTCCATTTTCATAAGAGAACAATCTTAACTCTTCAAGCTCACAAAGTGGAAACTTTCTATGCTTTGTTGCAGCATGCATGTCTGTGTTCAGTTGTTTTAATGCCCAATATGCTTTACGCTCTATAGCTCTAGTTGAAAATGGCAGGCTTTGCCATATACAATTCTATATGGAGACATGCCAAGTGGTGTCTTGTAAGCTGTGCGATATGCCCATAAGGAATCATGTAGTCTAATAGACCAATCTTTTCTAGTAGGGTTCACTACTTTTTCTAAAATCCTTTTTATTTCCCTATTGGACATTTCTGCCTGACCATTAGACTGATGTGATATGATGTAGCAACCTTGTGCTTAATTCCATATTTAGCCAATGCTGTAGCAAATATTCTGTTGTAAAAATGAGTACCTTTATCACTAGTGATGGCTCTAGGAGTCCCAAATCTTGTGAAAATATTCTTTTGAAGGAATCTCACCACAGCTTTGGCATCATTTGTTGGTAGTGCTACAGCTTCCACCCATTTGGACACATAGTTTATAGCAATTAAAATGTATAAATTCCCAAAAAAGGGTGGGAATGGACCCATGAAATCTATCCCTCAGACATTAAAGAGCTCAACTTCCAAAATATTGATTAATGGCATTTCATGCTTTTGAGAGATGTTCCTTGTTCTTTGGCACCTGTCACAACATTTAACAAACTCATAAGCATGTTTAAAAATAGAGGGCCAGTAATAACCTGATTGTAAAACTTTAGCTACTGTTCTGTGGCCTCCAAAATGTCCCCTATTTGCTGCAGCATGAAATGATTACAGTATGTTGGAAATTTCTTCGTTAGGCACACATCTTCTGATCACATAATCTGAACACATCTTATAGTAATAAGGTTCATCCCACTGATAACTTCTAACATCATGGAGAAATATTTTTTTCTGCTGGTAACTCAGAGCAGGTGGTAACATTCCACTCACCAAGTAATTAGCAAAATCTGCATACTATGGTAACCTGGATTGCTGCAGTATTTGTGCGTGCTGTAGCATTAGCAGTTGCTTATCAGGAAATGTTTATGTGATCTCTTGCTTTGTCACAGTGCTTTCATTTGCTTCCAACCTTGAAAGGTGATCTACTACTTGGGCCTTATCCACTTCATTCATTTTCTAGAGACTCTATGGGCTAGGACGATCCCTTCTTGTACCATAAAATAACATTTTTCCTAATTCAGCACTAAATTGTCTCCTTGCATCTTTTAAGCACATTTTCTAGATTACACAAACAATCACCATAAGTCTCCAAAAAATAAAAAGGATGCTTCTCAAGTCAAATAGACTGACATTAAAGTTGATAAAATTGCAACTCAACTTGAACATATATACCTCAATTTGCAAAATCAAGTCTCTTAGCTTGATTCAGAATTTCGGATGATGATTCAAAATCGATACTGGGGTCCAGAATTCAACCAAAAAGAAGCAGAGATCAAAAGGCTAAAAGCTGAACTAGCCAGAATAGATGCAGATAAGCAACAACCTTCCTTATTTGCTAAATCTCCAACCCTACCTCTCCATACACCAACCTTCAACACCTATTAACCGTTTTACACACCATCTTCCTCCCGTCAGCCAGTAGATTATGCTAAATTTTTTGCATTGTCCCATACTTTGTCCAGCCAAACTCCAACTCCAGGTCCACCTAAGCAAAAACCCAAACCCACCAAACCTGAAACAATAGAACCACCACCAATCTATCAACAACCACCAATTGTCCTAGATCCACAACCTCCGCCAAAATCAACTCCTGAACCTGAACCAAAAGACAAAGCACCCCTACATTAATATTCATCCCAAGTTTATTCTTATTCATCTGAATCAAAAGATACTTCTTCTGAACAAGAATCTTCTATAGAATCCTCAAAAGAATCCCCCTTTTCTTCAGACTCTGACGAAGATTTGACTGATATCTCTAAATTGCTTATGGTTCAACACTCTACAGGATCGAATGATCCATCTCTCTTATCTCCTCCTCCAACAACACCGATTGTTGAGGAAGCAGACTCAGACACCAACCCCCCTACACCTTCCCATGACAACCCTCCTAAACCTTCCAATGGCCCATGGTTTACCTTTGATGATATTCCAAAAGTCAAATGGCCTGTTCGATTCTAACAATTTTTAGCATGGATAGATGTTCAAATGCTCATACCTGGAGCAACAACTCAAACAGTCCTTAAAGAATTTAGTTCCCGATTTACTGGATCTTTAAGAGATTGGTTTAAAAGTCTTGGCCAATACAGACAACTTTAGTTAGTCCAAGCTGAAATTCCTCAAGTTCTTAGTATCATTTATGAACAATTCCTTGGAGAGGCTACAATTGCAAATAAACAGACACGACAAGAATTCCATCGAATGAAGTGTTGCTCTTTGCAAATCAAAGATCTTGACTTCCACTACAAAAGAATGTCTACGATGCACTACAAGCTCAATGGCTTTAATGACCCTTCGTTAAAGCATGTCTTCGTAGCATCTCTTCCCAAAGAAATCCAACTAGAATTACAGAGATAATTCATTATTCATCAGCTGGATATAGCCAATCTTTCCTATGGAAAAATCTATCAATTTGCAGTGAATTGTTTGGAGAAACTCTGTGAACAAAAGAGTTTTTCAAATATCTAATGGAAAACAACCAGTCATTCAAAAGTGCTTGTAAAAAAACTCATCTCTCTGACACGACTCAAAAGTATATTACTCTCAAGTATAAGAGTATCTAGGTATAATTTAACCCGGTGAGACCGGGGTCGAACCACAAAGAGTTTTAAATATAGTAAAACTAAGAAAATTAATTGCGGGGCAAAGAAATTATTTGAAATTGATTTAAAAATAAGCTAAGGTTTAGGATCCACTCTCTGTATTCAAACTATAATTTTAATACTCTCTCATTTATATTTTGCCTCACTTTTACCAATTAATTATTATATCATTTAATTCTATGTGTGTGGATAAATATGGAATAAAGTACCTAATGTGCCACACTATATTCATGTGTCGACATTATGTCAAAATACCATAAAATCTAGTGAAATTTATAAATTAACATGATATCAAAATAATTAAAAAAGAATTAAATAAACTTAAAAACTCATTTGAAAAAATAATAATAATTAATAGTTTGAAACATTGAGCTTCACCCTTCACCTCAACTTAATAAAATTAGCTACTCATATTGAAAGAAAACACAACACGCTTTTTATTTGATAAACTTTTTTAATATATTACAAAGAAAATTGATACAAATGGAAACAAGAAAGGAAAAGAAAGAAAGAAAGATAGAAATTCTTCAGTTTCGGCTTCAGCTCTCAAAATAGCTCTCTAACTTCTTGCCTCCTGCTCTCACTGCATTTCCTTGCCTATAAGGCAAGGAATACATTATCTTTATTTATTTTATTATTATTATTGTTATTATTATTATTATTATATATATATATATATATGTACATTGAAATGTGTAATGGTCAAGTACTTGACCATCACGAGAAGCCAAACAATTTGGTTTCTCTTCTTTTGTTCTTTTTTTATTTTTTTTATTTTTTTTATTTTTTTTATTTTTTTATTTTTTTTATTTATTTACATCTCCTCAATAATTCTTCCAAATCGCTCCAGTGGCCCTTCTTTGTTCCCTCTTTTAATTCCAGTTTATTCCTGAAAAATATTTATAAGGTAAAAATTAATATATTGCGAATTAATTTAACACAAAAATTTATTTGGGGATCATTCATATAATTTATAAGTTATGCGCGTATTAATCAACACTTTAAGTGAAAAACTAATAATTTTATCCTTATTAC